>NC_059225.1:33831084-34096084 GCF_020615455.1 Coregonus clupeaformis
CAGTAGATGATACTTCGTTCCTCTCCAGTTTCACTCGCGGAGTTTTCCAAGGACGTACAGGACAACTCGTTCTTTAGGAGAAATACTGTCATTTTTCTACACCCTCAGTTTTAGGTGATGAATTGATGAAGGTGCTCAACGACCAGGGTGTTTCTCAAACGGGGAAGGAGCCCACTGACAAAGGTAAGGTTAGTTCCTACCTCTGACAGGATCATCCACACCCTTTGCCGCCTTCCCTCTGAGATGTATCCGACCAGCTCTCTGCCATCCAGCCTCATTATTACATTGACGTTTTAGTCATTTAGCAGACGCTCTTATCCAGAGCGACTTACGGGAGCAATTAGGGTTAAGTGCCTTGCTTAAGGGCACATCGACACCTAGTCAGCTCGGGGATTAGAACCAGCGACCTTTCGGTTACTGGCACAACGCTCTTACCCACTAAGCTACCTGCCGAACCCATTTTCCAGACTGTCCTTGGTTTGCGGCAAGCCTGGTAACCCAACTAGGGTTTAATAGTGGGAACCGGGTTACTGAGATTTCCCGCCCAAACCCACTACCGTTTCCCAGGATAAATAACTGCGAGAAACCGGTAAATTATAATAAATTATTTATATGAACAGCTTGACGTGAAAAGGAACAGTGAAGTTATATGCAATGTCTATATCGGTCTTCTCTACGGCCTTCTCTGCTATCTGCATGATCAATCATCAACGCTCAGGGTGGGGACAGACAGCGCATCTCATATGCAGTTCACAATGCATGGATCATTTCATCAGTGGGTAACTTTTTTTCTCGTGACAGGTACATTTGCTGTAGCATAGTCTATGCCATCCAGCCTCATTATCCAGACTGTCATAGCCTATGCTACAGTAATATTAGGACTAATATAACTGAATGTGCATCTAATTTACACATCTCCATCTGCTTTTCAGGGGGTCACCTTATTCTAAAAAAATTGCAGCTGCAGAGTTTTAAAACGGCCTATCCTTTGAATATCGTTGCTTTAAATCACTCGAGTATCGTTGCTTTAAATCGGTGCTCACGTGAGAACGGTGTTTGGCTCTCTCCATTGCATCAAAAATAGGTAATTCTGTTAGAGATTAATATATTTACAGTTGCAGCCAAATATATTGGCACCCTTGCACTTTTCTTAAATAATTCCCTATTTCTTCTAAAATAAGTTGAAATTCAAAAAATGTTTGCTCTCCTCACTTTATTGGATTTTCAACATTGCAAAACCAATTTAATTTTTGTGAACTTAAGTTAATGATTTTAATTTAACAAATACAATTATTGGCACACCGGCGCTAGTACTTGGTTGCACCGCCTTTGGCCAAGATAACGGCCAACAAATGAGTTGGATAAAATAAAATATAAAGGTCTCTGTGTTTTTGGAGTGCAATGTTCAACCCACTGTCCAAAAACTGTTTGTCTGATGAAGGTTGTGGATCTTCCAGCAGGACAACCCCCTAACACACATCAAAGCACCCTGAAGTTGTTCAAGAAGAAACGCTGGACTGTTCTGGAGTGGCCAACGAAGAGTACAGATCTGAATCACATCCATTACCTATGGCAAGAGCTGAAAACAGCAGTTGGTGGAGGGTACCTCTCAAACATTGAAGAATTAGAGAAGTTTGCTGCTGAAAAGTGGGACAAATTGCTAGTAGAAAGTTGCAGCAAGCTCATTGATGGCTACAAGAAGCGTTTGTCTGTAGTTATCTTGGCCAAAGGCTGTGTAACCGAGTACTTGCTCTGGGGTGCCAATGATTTCCTACATGCCATGTCTTTATTTTCTAAATTAATATTGTAAACTTAAGTTTAGAAAAATAAAGTGGGTAATTCTGCAATGAATCCAATAGCAAGGTATGGAGAACACATTATTTTTCAACTTATTTGAGAAGAAATAGGGAATTCTTTAAAGATGGACTATGCAGAAATCGCTCCACCATTTCCTGGTTGCCAAAATTCGAATAGTTCGCTTAATTTGTGACAAAACAAGCAAGTATAGTGTAGAGAATCATTATACCTTCTAAACAGCTGTGAAATATATTTTACATAGCCCAAAATATTGTATTTTCAGCTATTTGAAGCTGGTGTGCAAAACAAAGTAAAAGATGCAAAAAATTGAAAGTATAGAAATAGTGTGCATACAACAACAGATCCTATCACATCTTAGACTTTCTTTTAATGAGAATTACACATTTCTAAGTGAATTTGGTCGGGTCGTCCAAAAAGTTACATATTGCAGCTTTAAGAAAAGTGCAAGTGTGCCAATGTATTTGGCCGCTATATATTCTGTGCCTTTTGCGATGTATTATCATAGCCCTTGACTTATTTATTTCACATTGTGTTGTGTTACAGCCTGAATTTAAAATTATTTAAATAGATGTTTGTGTTACACCGCTGTACTCCACACATACAATTCGAGCAGTGAATTTCAAACACAGATTCAACCACAAAGTCCACAAATATTGAATCAATTTTGAATTCAGGCTGTAACACAACAAAATGTGGAATAAGTCAAGGGGTATGAATACTTTCTGAAGGCACTGTAGCAATAGGTGCCCTTCTTTACGAGGCATTGGAAAACCTCCCTGGTCTTTGTGGTTGAATCTGTTTGAAATTCACTGCTCGACTGAGGGACCTTACAGATAATTATATGTGTGGGATACAGAGATGAGGTAGTCATTCAAAAATCTAACCCAGAAATTCCAGTCCATATGATACAGTATAATACAATACAGTACAGGAATACAGTCCACACTCAAAAAGATTACTGGAGCTTGTTTCATTTATTTACCCAAGAGAGCATACATCTATGGGCTTTTATGTTTTTCTGTCATGCGTAATGTACGGTAGCCTATAGCCTATCATATGTATTTGATAACGGCACAATCATTTGGGCTTTTTTGGGATTGGGCTCATAACATTTATTTAATGTAGGGCTCAGATTGTATCAGGCTTGAATTTTCATGCCGCTCAAAACTCTAACCAAATCCAGACATTTATATGCTGTATATGGTTTAGAATGACACTTGCGGTTTTGGCGGGAAATACCTGGTTACCTGGGAGAAAAGTGATTTGTTCTCGGGATGGAACATTTGTAAAATACCGGGAAAATATTAAACCCTAAACCCAACCCCACAGCAGTGCCAGGTGAACAAAGCAACAGCCTGGCCTCTGCGACTGTGGGACTCTGAGATGTGATCTGGTATTGGGATAGTGGGGGCCGTCACAGAGCCAAGAGCTCAGTGTTGGGCAGACCACTGTCTGGGGAAAAAGCTGCAACTCTACAATGGATGGGGGTGACCAATACTTGATCATTTCATGTTGTTACCTCTCCTCTCTCTCCTTAGGCCATCGTTTTGAGGATGTTCCTGGGGTACGGAGACACCTGGTCAGAAAGAGCACCAAAGGCCAAGTGGTGCATGTCGGCAAGGACCACAAGGAGCCCAGCACACGCAGCCACAAAAAGGACCGGACCCCACATGAGGTGAGCTACGGAAAATACTACCTGTAGTACCCACTCCTTTGCTGATGTTGGGACACATTGTCACATCCCTTGTTTCAGATATGATAGAGTTTTATTTATCAGATGGTTTTCATGGATTTGCTGATGTTTTTGGCAAGGATGGTTTAAAAGTAAATATGGTTAATTGCTTCTTGATCCATATTTAAACAAATAAATAATACTAAAATTGGAACATCAACTGGAAAATCCAGCAAAAATATTCCCCCTCTGAATTTTGTGGATGGGAGAGTGGGCAGGACACAATACATTTTTTATGAATGAGTTCTTTCCTTTCACACACGCAAAAGAAAGGGGCAGAGAAGAGCTCATGTAAGGAGACACCGGGTTCTCCCTGAGAGAGGGAGCCCTGTTTTATTAACACATACACACAGGTCCCCAGCAGCCAGGTAAACAACAGGTTTATCTCAGGGTAACGAGTGTGTGGGGGGTAGATGTAAGGGTCCCCTGCTCTGTGCGCGGATCGGTGTTAGTTGTCAGTATGTTGAGCCCACGCCTCCTCCTCCACCCTCTCGCTCCTTCCAGTCGTTACCGCCAGTGGTTCTGTACCGTTCTGCCTCCCGGCCAGACGGCATGGTCATACTGGACTACTCCGGCCAAATGGCCCGGCCCCAGAAGGTGAGGCGGCTTAGCCGGCCAAATACATGTTCCAGGAGTGTGTGTGTGCATGTAGCGACGGGTCTGCACGTGAGGGTAGGTGCAGTATGGTTACTCGATAATCATTAGTTGTGTTGTTGGCTTGGTACTAAAACAGGTAGTGATGGGTTGGGTATCACTAACTCATCAGCATGGAGTTCGATTGGTTTATCTTTAACCAGCCTTTTGTGAAGTGATAAGGCTGTATGGTGTAATACTGTGTTTCTACTCATGATAGTTTCTACTGTATTTCTACTGTATTTTTACTCATCACAGTTTGTGGATATGTGAGAAAAACCTAATTTAAACAGAGCATCTATTGAGCTCATAAAAATGGTTTTCACTGAAATGTTGCATTTGCATGTTGCTTAGGCTATTTGCCACTGCCTATATTTGAGAAGTGTATTGGCATTGTGGAAAATGTCATTGCATATTTGTTATTAATATAACCGAGTAACACTGGTGAGTGTGTTTCTGTTTGATGTCAACATGCAGCGCAGACCTGGGTACAAGTACTATTTGAAATCTTTCAAATACTTTGAGCGTTTAATGTCTGGAATGTCAGATGGACGGGTTTGCAGTTTTTTGACTATTCTATTGGTCCATTAATCCAGGCAAGCTCAATCAAGCACAGATAAAGTATTTGAAATGACTTCAAATAGCATTTGAGTCCAGGTCTGATGCAGCTTTCATTGTTTTAAGAAGTCAATAGGTTCAAGGACCAGTGCCAACTACTTTCACACTTCACACTTTGAAGAGTGAAACTAGATAAGCAATTACATATACATATAGTTCTATTATATAATTATTTTTGACTGTCTTTAAAGAAACAGCATGAGCCTGAGAACAGCTAGCGTTAATTCTAAAACAACATTTGGAGAATAATCAAATCAGAAGCAGATACAGCCACATTAAGCATACTGAAAACAATTTCTCCTGATAGTTCAGCTATTCGGATCCTCACTGAATCTAATCAGAATTGCTCAATGATAACTTGGATTGAAGGAGATGCTGGCTTGAACATTTACAATTCAGACTCCAGTATGAAAAATGTATAAACTCACTAACTGTAAATCGCTCTGGATAAGAGCGTCTGCTAAATGACTAAAATGTCAAATGTAATGTCTATGGGCATACAAGGAAAATGCTAATATCAAGAATATTGACTTGCATTGGTTTTTGGACAAACATGCTAAAAGTGTGCTCTCTTACCTTGTCCATAGACTGATTTACAGGGTAAATTAACCAATGTCATTTTGTAATTTGGGTGTACTATCCCTTTAAATTCAGCCTGTCTCCCCTCTCAGGTGTTTGTGGAGCTGAACGAGCTTATCATGGATAAGAACCAGGAGATGCAGTGGCGGGAGACGGCCCGTTGGATCAAGTTTGAGGAGGACGTGGAGGAGGAGACTGACCGCTGGGGCAAACCCCACGTGGCCTCGCTCTCCTTCCGCAGCCTGCTGGAGCTCCGCAAGACCATCTCCCATGGTAGGAGAGAGAGAAGAGACTGAGGGAGAGGAGGGAGAGAGAGGGAGCGATTGTGTGTGTTTAGAGAAAGGAGACTCTGTGTGCAGTGTTTCCCCTATATGAATCGTTGCCGCCACCCCTAAATCGTTGCTGCTGCTCCCAATATTTGTTTAAATATTTTTTTTCATATTCGAGATATATATATACAGTGCATTCGGAACTTATTCAGACCCCTTGACATTTTCCCCATTTTGTTACGTTACAGCCTTTAAATTGATTAAATAAAACATTTCCCTCATCAATCTACACACAATACCCCATAATGACAAAGCGAAAACAGGGTTCTATAATTTTTTTGCAAAAAAAATGTATATAAATACCTTTTTTACATAAGTATTCAGACCCTCCTGTTTCCATTGATCATCCTTGAGATGTTTCTAGTAGTCCACCTGTGGTAAATTCAATTGATTGGACATAATTTGGAAAAGCACACACCTGTCTATATAAGATCCCACAGTTGACAGTGCATGTCAGAGCAAAAACCAAGCCATGAGGTTGAAGGAAATTTCCATAGAGCTCCGAGACAGGATTGTGTCGAGGCACAGATCTGGGGAAGGGTACCGAAACATTTCCTGCAGTATTGAAGGTCCCCAAGAACACAGTGGCCTCCATAATTCTTAAATGGAAGAAGTTTGGAACCACCAAGACTCTTCCTAGAGTTGGCCACACTGCCAAACTGAGCAATCGGGGGGGGAAGGGCCTTGGTCAGGGAGGTGACCAAGAACCCAATGGTCACTCTGACAGAGCTCCAGTGTACCTCTGTGGAGATGGGAGAACCTTCCAGAAACACAACCATCTCTGCAGCACTCCACCAATCAGGCCTTTATGTTGGAGTGGCCAGACGGAAGCCACTCCTCAGTAAAAGGCACATGACAGCCCGCTTGGAGTTTGCCAAAAGGCACCTAAAGGACTCTTAGACCATGAGAAAAGATTATCTGTTCTGATGAAACCAGGATTGTGGATCAAGATTGAACTCTTTGGCCAGAATGCCAATCGTCACGTCTGGAGAAAACCTGGCGCCATCCCTACAGTGAAGCATGGTGGTTGCAGCATCATGATGTGGGGATGTTTTTCAGGGGCAGGGACTGGGAGACAAGTCAGGATCGAGGGAAAGATGAACGGATTAAAGTACAGCGATATCCTTGATGAAAACCTGCTCCAGAGTAGCTTCGGGACAAGTCTCTGAATATCCTTGAGTGGCTCAGCCAGAGCCCGGACTTGAACCCTATCGAACATCTCTGGAGAGACCTGAAAATAGCTGTGCTGCGACGCTCCCCATCCAACCTGACAGAGCTTGAGAGGATCTGCAGAGAAGAATGGGAGAAACTCCCCAAATACAGGTGTGCCAAACTTGTAGCGTCATACCCAAGAAGACTCGAGGCTGTAATCACTGCCTGAATGGTCCAGCACCCAAAGCACATCCAGCCAACTTGACACAGCTGTGGGAGGCATTGGATTTAACATATTTTGTACACCGTGTATGTGTGTGCGTGTACGTGTGTGTGTCTGTGCGTGTGTGTGTGTGTGCCCGCCCTGCTGTGACCCCAGTGTCCTTGTGCCCTCTGCCACCAGGGGCGGTGTTGTTGGACCTGGACCAGAAGACCCTGCCTGGCATCGCCCACCAGGTGGTGGAGCAGATGATCATCTCAGACCAGATCAAGGCTGAGGACCGCGCAAACGTGCTCCGAGCCCTGCTGCTCAAACACAGGTACACCATCACCACTACACCTAAACACCAACCAGGACGGCTCAGTGGAAAATACACTCTTGAGTATCTAGTAACCCTCTTAGTATGGAAGTACGGAATACTTGTGTAGATTAAGCAAATTAAGTGTGTGGACACTTTATACTCTGGATATTGTTTTTCAACGGGAAAAGTATTAAAAACTAGCTGGAGTTCGTCTAATTTTCTGATCTCATAGATGAAATAGCATTAATAGCTCAGCATGTCAATTCACACAATGTTAAACATGCCATGTCTCTGCCTGTCTCCCTGGTCCCGCCGCCTGCTTGCTTGGTAGGTCGCACCTTGCCCTCTCGCACGCTATGTATCTCCTGCTCAACCTCTGTGTGCCTTTACCTCCCTCCCCCCGCAGTCACCCGAGCGATGAGAAGGAGCACAGCCACAACCCCTTCCCCAGGAACATCTCGGCGGCCAGCCTTGGCAACCTGCTGCCCCACCAACACAGCTCCAACCACATCCACCATCCAGAGCCCTCCGTCACAGACCCCCTCATGGGCTCGACAAGCACGGGGGAGCAGGAGACACGCATCGACATGGAGAAGAATGACCTGCAGGTAGCTACAGTATAGGTTTGATTATATGTAAGGGATAAATGCTGACTCTGCTCCGCCTCGTCCCACTGCGTCGTCCATTATTCCAAGGTAATGTACAGAACGGAGGCGTTTATCCCGATTATACCACAGTTGCCAAAGAAAACAATACTAAAGCACACATTTACCGGTAGAAGTACATTAAGAAAAATGCTATTTTCATTTTTCTTTTTAATCTTTTGGTTGCTAGAGACACGACCCAGTCGTTTGTTCGATATTTATGGACGTGACCCAGTTGTTCGTTCTATATGTTCAGTTGCCATGCTCACTGGCATCGTTCTTGTCCCTTGCTTGCTAGCTAGCCATCTAGCTACGGCTAACACAGTCACAACCTCTGCAGCCAGAATAACAGCAAAGTAGTGCATTTGCATTTGTTTAAGCTGTTTTCTGTTGACATTCATTTGGATACATCCATAACAATGAGCTGATTCTGGCCAATTTTGCCTGGCATAGCTAGAAAAGTTTGCCTTCTCATCAGGACACTCGACACTGTTCATTACGTGGAGATCGCGTTGCATATCAAACGCTAGGCTAGAAGCTAGCTAAACAGTTTGTTGCTAGTAAACCTACCATATTGGCATCTTTATTAAAAAATGTCAAACTAGAAACATATGGGAGGATTTGACAGCATAACGCCACTTGCATCAGGACTGCAACAGTAGGGACCAGATACATTAATTTTCATCACTCACCACGTTATTAGGTCATCAGATGCTCCAAAAAAGATGTCTGCAAAAACAAATCAATGCTGGCTAGCTAAGATTTTCCTCATTAGACCTGCGTTTACAATGTATCCAATTTCGGTTTGTGTGGTTGTTGGTTTAGCTTTCTGTAACTTTGTAGCAAGTGCAGGCTGCATCTGTAGGCGCATACTGCGTCATGAATGCAAGGTGTCCCGATCTTTTCCAACTGTCCCATTATCTGGTTTTAATGTCCATTCTAGAATGCCCTTCTAGCCAATCAGAAACAAGTATTCAACCGTGCTGTGTATAAGTAGTGAGGAATGTATTAGGCAGATTATTCTACTGCTAAAGAGTGTAGGTCAGTGTGTGTATGTGCAACTTGTGTACACAGGGATATTGAACTATCATGTAAAATCTTCAGTGGATCATTTTTTGTGGAGGGGGCAGTCTGTCCCATTGAGTTACCAAGGCCTGGGTTAAGTCTGTCCTGATTGGTATTGCAGCAGATGGAATCTACTCCAAATATCGGCATACACCGGTCCAAGTCCAAGCATGAGCTCAAGCTGCTGGAGAAGATTCCAGAGAATGCTGAGGCCACTGTTGTCCTTGTGGGTGAGTGGTCTTATTTAATCTAAGAACCAGAAGTACCAGAAACCGTCTCCTGTTACCTTTTTTCACTTCAAATAACATAATACTACTACTACTACTAATAATAATAATATTTGATGGGTACTTATATTTGTACTATTTCACACATTAATATGCGTGTGTGAATTGGAAATGTATTTTTTTGCATATCCCAACTCTCCCTGAGACACCCTCGGAGAGTGGGGTCACAGCCAGGGTCAAATAACATCTGAAACGGTAGTCTAATATCAAGCATTCCCACTTTGTACAGTGTAACAGCATGCCCTGTTACCCTCTAATGTCCCCCCCCCCCCTCCTCCAGGCAGTGTGGACTTCCTGGAGCAGCCCACCATGGCCTTTGTGCGGCTGCAGGAGGCGGAGGAGCTGGACTCTGTCCTGGAGGTCCCAGTGCCAGTCAGGTTCATCTTCGTCCTGCTGGGACCCCCCAGCACCAACATGGACTACCACCAGATCGGACGCTCCATCTCCACACTCATGTCTGACAAGGTCCGTGCTCTGTACATTTACTCTTATCCAGAACGACTTACAAATTGGTGCATTCACCTTATGATAGCCAGTGGGACAACCACTTTACAATTATTATTATTATTATTATTATTATTTTTATAAATTTTTTTGGTGTGGGGTAAGGGGGGGTAGAAGGATTACTTTATCCTATCCCAGGTATTCCTTAAAGAGGTGGGGTTTCAAGTGTCTCCGGAAGGTGGTGAGTGACTCCGTTGCCCTTGCGTCGTGAGGGAGCTTGTTCCACCATTGGGGTGCCAGAGCCGCGAACAGTTTTGACTGTGCTGAGCGGGAACGGTGCCGTTCCCCTCACAGCTCCGTAGGCAAGCACCATGGTCTTGTAGCAGATGCGAGCTTCAACTGGAAGCCAGTGGAGTGTGCGGAGGAGCGGGCTGACGTGAGAGAACTTGGGAAGGTTGAACACCAGACGGGCTGCAGCGTTCTGGATGAGTTGTAGGGGTTTAATGGCACAGGCAGGGAGCCCAGCCAACAGCGAGTTGCAGTAATCCAGACGGGAGATGACAAGTGCCTGGATTAGGACCTGTGCCGCTTCCTGTGTAAGGCAGGGTCGTACTCTGCGAATGTTGTAGAGCATGAACCTACAGGATCGGGTCACCGCCTTGATGTTAGCGGAGAACGACAGGGTGTTGTCCAGGGTCACGCCAAGGCTCTTTGCACTCTGGGAGGAGGACACAACAGAGTTGTCAACCGTGATGGCGAGATCATGGAACGGGCAGTCCTTCCCCGGGAGGAAAAGCAGCTCCGTCTTGCCGAGGTTCAGCTTGAGGTGGTGATCCGTCATCCACACTGATATGTCTGCCAGACATGCAGAGATGCGATTCGCCACCTGGTTATCAGAAGGGGGAAAGGAGAAGATTCATTGTGTGTCGTCTGCGTAGCAATGATAGGAGAGGCCATGTGAGGATATGACGGAGCCAAGTGACTATGTATAGTGTATAGCGAGAATAGGAGAGGGCCTAGAACTGAGCCCTGGGGGACACCAGTGGTGAGAGCACGTGGTGCGGAGACAGATTCTCGCCACGCCACCTGGTAGGAGCGACCTGTCAGGTAGGACGCAATCCAAGAGTGAGCCGCGCCGGAGATGCCCAACTCGGAGAGGGTGGAGAGGAGGATCTGATGGTTCACAGTATCAAAGGCAGCAGATAGGTCTAGAAGGACGAGAGCAGAGGAGAGTGAGTTAGCTTTAGCAGTGCGGAGAGCGGACACAGAGAAGAGCAGTCTCAGTTGAATGACCAGTCTTGAAACCTGACTGGTTTGGATCTGAGAGAGATAGCAAGAGAGTTGGCTAAAGACGGCACGCTCAAGAGTTTTGGAGAGAAAAGAAAGAAGGGATACTGGTCTGTAGTTGTTGACATCGGAGGGATCGAGTGTAGGTTTTTTGAGAAGGGGTGCAGCTCTCGCTCTCTTGAAGACGGAAGGGACATAGCCAGCGGTCAACGATGAGTTGATGAGCGAGGTGAGGTAAGGGAGAAGGTCTCCGGAAATGGTCTGGAGAAGAGAGGAGGGGATAGGGTCAAGCGGGCAGGTTGTTGGGCGGCCAGCCGTCACAAGTCGCAAGATTTCATCTGGAGAGAGAGGGGAGAAAGAAGTCAAAGCATAGGGTAGGGCAGTGTGAGCAGGACCAGCGGTGTCATTTGACTTAACAAACGAGGATCGGATGTCGTCAACCTTCTTTTCAAAATGGTTGACGAAGTCATCCACAGAGAGGGGGGGGAGGAGGATTCAGCAGGGAGAAGGTGGCAAAGAGCTTCCTAGGGTTAGAGGCAGATTCTTGGAATTTAGAGTGGTAGAAAGTGGCTTTAGCAGCAGAAACGGAGGAAGAAAATGTAGAGGGAGTGAAAAGATGCCAGGTCCGCTGTATTGTGGAGGCGAGAGCAGAGCAAGAGTCAATTGATGGGGGTTTAGTAAAACATCCTTTTATGCCTCTGTTTTGACACCTAACATTTAACCATCATGGGCTGGGTTTCCTGGCCACAGATTAAGCCCAGTCCTGGAGTCAAAAGCACTTTCAATGAGAATCTGCATTGAGCATGCTTTTTAGTAGAGGACTAGGCTTCATCTGTGGCCGGGAAACCGTCCCTATATGTTTTTGTTACTATGGTCATAACCATAATATGTGGTATTTTATCTCGCACAGAACTCTGAATGCAAAAGAAAATCCACACATGGAGTGACCCTGTTTTGTTCTTGTTCAGTGGCTATGAAAGCTCACATATACTGTAGGACGATGAGTGTAACTCCAGTGTTTTTCCTGTTCTCCCCCGCAGCACTTCCATGAGGCGGCCTACCTGGCGGACGACCGCCAGGACCTGCTCAACGCCATCAACGGCTTCCTGGACTGCAGCATCGTGCTGCCCCCCTCTGAGATGTGTGGTGAGGAGCTGCTGCGCTCCGTGGCACGCTTCCAGAAGGAGATGCTTCGCAAGAGGGAGGAGCAAGGAGCCCTGCAGGCCAAGGAACCCAAGAGCCAGGAGGAGAAAGGTGGGGAATTCCGCAATTTTGTTCACAGGGAAATTATGTCCTAGCAACTTTCTTAGCTTCTCAGACCGTTACATGGACCCAGATGATAATATTTTAAAAGTTTCCTTTTTTTTTTTATGCAAAAAAGATTCCAAAGAAACGTCACTTTTCTAGTCCAGTATTTGAAATCGGTCTGTGTTAATGTATTCCAGAGGCTCTCCTCTCACCCGGGAAGCCGGGAGACGACCCCCTGCAGCGTACTGGACGACCCTTCGGAGGCTTAATCCGAGACGTGAAGCGCCGCTACCCAAAGTACGTGAGCGACTTCAAGGACGCGCTGAACGCCCAGTGCGCGGCGGCCGTCATCTTCATCTACTTTGCTGCCCTCTCCCCCGCCATCACCTTCGGAGGCCTCCTGGGTGAGTCCCAGGGGTTAAATGCAGCCAACTAGCAAATTCTGGCAAATTTACAGAAATGTCCCTGTGTAAGTTAATAAAGTGACATGAAGAATGGGGAACAATGAATAGGAAGCAAAAATAACCACAACATCTACCCATCTACCTCTATCAACACACAACCAGACACTTAGCATGTGTTTTAAAGTAGGCAATGGAGCTATATTGAATATGTACATAGCTTTTTAAATAACATTCTTAGGTCATTCTCTGAATGTTGCCTGTGTGGGTTCTTGACTGTGTGCCTTGTGGTAGGTGAGAAGACTGAGGGTCTGATCGGTGTGTCTGAGCTGATCGTGGCCACAGCGGTGCAGGGTGTTTTCTTCTGCCTCTTGGGGGCCCAGCCGCTCCTGGTGGTGGGCTTCTCCGGACCCCTGCTCGTCTTCGAAGAGGCTTTCTACTCGGTTAGTTACCTCAAACTGGGATCTGAGATCACATTCTTGACTACTGCATAAGAGTCCCTTCTTGTATTTTCCTGCCGTTGATGTTGACCTGTGTGTGTGTGCGGCCACATGTCACTCTTCCATCAGTGTCACAACTCGATACTCAGTTCTGTCTTAATTGCGTCCTAACCATTCTTTCTCTCGCTGTCTCTCTGTCTGTGTGTGTCCATAGTTCTGTAAGGGGAACGAGATAGAGTACCTGACAGGCCGGGTGTGGATCGGCTTCTGGCTCATCATCATCGTGGTGACGACAGTGGCCTTGGAAGGCAGCTTCCTGGTACGCTTTGTCTCACGCTTCACCCAGGAGATCTTCTCCTTCCTCATCTCGCTCATCTTCATCTTCGAGACCTTCTCCAAAATAGGCAAGGTACTGTACACTTGACGCTCAGTTAACTATAGTATTGAAACTGATAGAAACGATTTAGTGCCCTTCTAAGTGCTAAAAGCACTTTACATTATAGAGAGGGGATCCAATCTGACTGATGATAAATGGAACTGACTTTAGATTGGACTGTTCTCAAAACATGGGGTCAAAATGAGTACGTTTTCTTAACAGTTACACTCTTAAGAAAATATTTTGTGGTTGAGTGGCCATGATCCGAGAACAAAGTGAAAGGGACAGACAGCCCGACAATTATCTGGGCTTATGATTTCAGGAATGTTACTATTTTTAGACCTTTGCGAACACAAGACTTTCAAGGGATTATTTGTGTCAGGATTAATCTGTTTGCTGGGACCTTACAGGTATGTCCATTTTAATCCCTCTGAAGCCGTGTTGAAGTGATCTCAGTGAGGGGTGTGTGCGTACGTACGTGCGTGCGTGCGTGCGTGAAGCGGTGCTTTAATGTGAATGTTTTCTGTGTTGCCGGGCAGATTTTCATGGAGCACCCATTGCAGCGCTGTTACCTTGACAACAGCACGGCGGAGAACACCACAATGGAAAATAGCACCCTGGAGCTATTGCTTGGCAACGGCACTATTTCGGTGGTGCCGGTGAAGGTCCTAGGGGAACCCAACACGGCACTGCTCTCCCTGGTGCTCATGTCTGGAACCTTCTTCATTGCATTCTACCTGCGCAAGTTCAAAAACAGTGCCTTCTTCCCCGGCAAGGTAAGACACCGATACGCTTTATGAGGAGAAGGGGCGCTTTTCATTCTCACTCTAAGCACAATAGGGTTATCAGGATGGATTTCAATTCAATACAAACTTAAATGAACTATTTTGTGTTGTTCAGCTCCGTAGGATCATTGGAGATTTCGGGGTCCCCATAGCCATCCTCATCATGGTCCTAGTGGACTACAGTATACGGGACACTTACACACAGGTGAGTAGTACTGCAATGAAAATAATTCCAAAGCCCTTTATTAGTTTGTTCATTGAATTGTCTGGATTAATAAGCTTAACTACTGTCTTACTGAGAAATTATATAGAACCAGTTACATTGAAGACATAATAGTGCATGTTATGTCATCACCCTCTATAACACCTCACTTCCCTTCTCCCTGACCTTGTGTAGAAACTGAGCGTGCCCAGTGGCTTCTCTGTGACCAGTCCTGAGAAGCGTGGCTGGGTGATCAACCCCCTAGGCATGGACACCCCGTTCCCAATCTGGATGATGTTTGGCAGCGTGCTGCCCGCCCTCCTGGTGTTCATCCTCATCTTCATGGAGACACAGATCACCACGTGAGACACACTATCACACTACATTACCCATCACCCCTGTGTTCCATCATGAGCTCCCCCTTAAATGATTAGTGTGAATGGATCGTATACAAACTGCGGGAAATCATGGAAGACATTACATTATATACTGTATGTGATAGGATGTTTTTATCCTGCAAGTTGATTGACTCATTCTCTGCTTCTCACCTGCCCTCCTCTCTTCTCCCCTAACTCAGTCTGATAGTGAGTAAGAAGGAGCGAATGCTGGTGAAGGGTTCTGGTTTCCACCTGGACCTGCTGGTGATCGTAGTGCTGGGCGGCACCTCTGCCCTCTTCGGCCTGCCCTGGATGGCCGCCGCCACTGTGCGCTCCGTAACGCACGCCAACGCCCTCACCGTCATGAGCAAGGCGGTCGCCCCCGGCGACAAGCCCCGCATCCAGGAGATCAAGGAGCAGCGGGTTACAGGGTTGCTGGTGGCCGTCTTAGTAGGTGAGTGTCTATTGGATAGATGTCGAATAGACTAGCCTGAAAGATGTTTGGTGCTTCTCAAAAGTTGAACGTAGCTTCCTCCCCTTGACTCCTCCCCTTCTTCTGCAGTGATCTGAAGACACAGGATAAAAACAAAACATAGAAACGAAATATCTGTGACTTTGCTTACGGTGACTTTGCTTTCACCTGTGTAGTTATTTCACGTCAGACTACTAGAAGAAGCAACTGTAGTACAGTATTGAGACGCAGTCATGTTTGCAGTAATATCTCTTAACTCTTCTTCCCTCGTCCTCCAGGCCTTTCAATAGTGATCGGAGACCTGCTGCGTCAGATCCCCATCGCCGTGCTGTTTGGCATCTTCCTCTACATGGGCGTGATGTCACTCAACGGAATCCAGTTCACCGAGCGTTTGATGCTACTGCTGATGCCCCCTAAGTACCACCCCGACCACACCTACGTCCGCAAGGTGATCACGGCTCAGAGTCACAGAGAGGAAACCGAGGCTCTGGTTCCCTAAACCTTTTTGGCCCTAATACATCGAATATATAGCTTGGTCCCTGATCAGTCTAATGAGAAGGAGTTGTCAAAACTGCACAAACAGATCTGTGATAAGGCTGTCAAATAGAGCCTTTCCTGTATAATCCACTATATCAGGGATGGGCAACTTTGATGGGGGTGGGGGCCACAAAACCTCTGAATTTATCATGAGGGGCTGCAGTGGCTCGTGGGCCTGCATACCCGCATCCATACCCACACATGCAGTCAGAGCCAGCCCTAGCTTACATTTTGTTGGGGGGCCCACCCCACCTTGCGAGCAAACATACCCCCCTCTTGACAGCAGAGGGGGGAAAATGATGCAATTCTACACATTTTGCCATAGGGTGGAGAGAAATATTTGCAATTTTTAAGCTAATTTCCTACAATTCTATACATTTTGCCCTGATTTAAGCCATAATGTAAATGTAAATGTAATGTTCATATGATATCTGAGTGAGAGTAAATTACAAAATCAATGGGGCCCCCCTGGAGGTTAGGTCCCCTGGTCATGTGCCCGATTGGTAATTAAATCATGATTACTTCAGAAAGCTGGCTAGACTAACTTACCAAATAAACAAAACAAAAATTCTGACATAGGCTAATTGAGTGACTGTCAGTGACTGACATAAGATAATTATTATTATTTATTTTTCGGAAATTGATCCACGGGCCTACAAAAGTGGGGCCGCCGCCAGTTGCCCATCCCTGCACTATATAAACCCATAGAGGCTATTTCCACCAAGGGGATACCAGATTTTGTATACATACACTGAGTTTACAAAACATTACGAACACCTGCTCTTTCCATGACATAGACTGACCAGGTGAAAGCTATGAGGGGAGGAGACAGGTTAAAGAAGGATTTTAAAGCCTTGAGACAACTGAGACATGGATTGTGTATGTGTGCCATTCAGAGGTTGAATGGGCAAGACAAAAAATTTAAGTGCCTTTGAACAGGGTATGGTAGTAGGTGCCAGGCGCACCGGTTTGAGTGTGTCAAGAACTGCAACGCTGCTGGGTTTTTCTTGCTCAACAGTTTCCCATGTGTATCAAGAATGGTCCACCATCCAAAGGACATCCAGCCAACTTGACACAACTGTGGGAAGCATCGGAGTCAACATAGGCCAGCATCCCTTTGGAACGCATTTGATACCTTGTAGAGTCCATGCCCTGGCGAATTGAGGCTGTTCTGAGGGCAAAAGGGTTGCAACTCAATATTAGGAAGGTGTTCCTAATGTTTTGTACACTGTGTATGCGCTATACCGTATTACATACTCATGATTTTCATTGTCCCCTTTCGTGTGTATTACGGTAATCAACGTTATTAACTAATAGTAACTGTGTCCCCCAGGTGAAAACGCTGCGGATGCACCTGTACACACTGATCCAGCTAGTGTGTCTGGCGGCGCTGTGGGCCGTGATGTCCACCGTGGCCTCGCTGGCCTTCCCCTTCGTCCTCATCCTCACCGTCCCCGTCAAGATGTTCCTGTTGCCGCGCATCTTCACCACCCGTGAGATGCAGTGTGTAAGTTGACCCTCACAGGGGCGCACTAGGCCCATACACTAGCTTTAGGGCCATTCACTAGGAGTCACCCTATGGGCCCTGGTCAAAAGTAGTGAATTAGGGTGCCATTTGAGATGTATCGACTTTCTCTACTCAGAGGTTGTTTCAGGAGAGGGCCTTATGGCACATTAGTTGTAATACTTACGGAGTTTATTCTTAAAGGATAAGTTGTTTTTTTACAACCAAATCTACATTTTTAATGTAAATGGCATGTTGTAGAAGGGTCCAGACACCTTTTTTGTGATTTCACCAAACAGCGAATCACTTCCTCATGCTCGTTGTGCACTATGAGGGTCCTGAAAAACCATGAACAAAGGCTCCAAAAACACTCAAATACGTCCTTTTAGAAACGGCAAAGCTCTCAGTATAGTGATGCAGGTCTTTGCACATGAAATTGTCATTCCGAACTTTATCCGCAATGTTATATTCCCTTTTGTGCAATTCACGATGTTTCCCATATCCAGCTGTTAGATTCTCGGTGTAGTCTGCTGCTACAAGTAACTGCCAAAATCAAGGAAACACCAACATAAAGTGTCTTAATAGGGCGTTGGGTCACCACGAGCCGCCAGAACATCTTCAATGCGCTTTGGCATAGATTCTACAAGTGTCCGGAACTTCCTGTGTGGAAGCACCTGTTTTTAATATACTTTCTATCCCCCATTTAGAGAGTTATTTAAGGTACTCTTCAGAGGTAGGGTAGGGTTAACGGTACAGCTACTGCCTTGCTCTAACAGTCTGCTCTCCTCTCTCACAGCTGGATGCTGATGACGCAGAGCCCATCTTTGACGAGAGAGAGGTCCATGATGAATACTCGGAGATGCACATGCCTGTGTGACCCACGCCATCATATACCTACCGCTGTATTCTTCCCCCAGTGGCCACCCCATCCTGCCAATCAATCGACCAGCCAAGGAGATGCTTGCCCAATGGCTCCACCAGCAAAGACCCTATATATATATATATATATATATATATATATATATATATATATATGACAGACCATCATTGAGCACTGTTGGTCCTTGCTTCCATTGCTGTAACCTGACCAAAGGGTAAAGATGTGGCATGCAGTCTTGGTGTTCTGAGACCCAGCTCTGTCATGGAGGGGTTTAAGACCACTCATAACCCCTGTCAATCTCATTCACTGGGACACAGTTCAATTGGGTGCCATGAATAGATTCAACGTTCTCATGACAACATACAGGCGTTCTCATGATGACACACAGCTGGAAATGGGGACACATTATAAGGGGGAACTTCCTGTCCCCTGAAGGGGTTAGGGGTCATAACCCTATAGAGAGCACTTTGTGGCATTAGGTATGAATACAGACTGAAAGGTCCAACCGGTTCAGCATATTTATTTATATCATTCATCATCATCATCCATGTTTTAATATATTTCAACATATTAGCCTTTTTTTTTTATGTAGGGGAGAGGTTCAAATTAAGTTGTGTGCTATAAATGTCTATTTTCAAGGTTTATTCCAATGACAGTATATGGTAGGTCGTTTAGTACACAATGATTAATTGTTCAACCCTGAAAGGTTGCGCTGATTCACATTGAATGTGTAGAGGATTATATATGGCATACATTCCTTGAGTCAATATATTTAACATATTGCGCTTTCACTTTTTATATTTAGCTCTTTTAGCTCACTAAGCGCCTTATGAAGGACATGATAGCTGTACAGGGACACCTAATAATGTTACCTTTGTTTTTAACAGCTGTTCCATTCAACAGCCACTCTCAGCACTTTTTAAGACACCAAATCTGGACATTTCTAAAAAGTTAGTTTTTGGGGTATAACGTTGAATGTTTTATGTTTTACTTTGTGTCTTCATAGTCTATCAAATACTATGCTGTGTAAAAAGTGCGATTTAGTTTCCAAACGATTGCAAAGGGGACAACCTGCTCCAACCTCTGACTGATATTAAGGTGATGGTCCAGTGGTTTTTACCAATAGTCATTACAACAGGTTAGCAGTCACAGCAGTCTTGTGGAGTCGTGATGAAATGTTGGGTATCTATGTTATTGTGTCGTTTATTTGCTTTCATCCAGTAGTCATCCCCCTCTAGTGTTTATGCTGCCGCTGTGGTGGCTAAAGCTTACCAGCAGAGGGAGACCAAATGTAACCAAAGTACACATTGTAGTACCAAATGCTTTTAAAGTACTGTACTGAACGGGAAATAACTCCCCAATCATTTTGTCATTCGTATTTTCTCCAGAAAAACATGTATTTGAGTTACTGAAATGGGATCACGTCTCTCAAGTGCTACACAATCTCAACACATTTCTGAAGTACTGGGTATATACGGTGCCTTCGGAAAGTATTCAGACCCCTTGACCTTTTCCACATTTTGTTACGTTACAGCCTTATTCTAAAATTGATTAAAGTGATTTTTTCCCTCATCAATCTACACACAATACCCCATAATGACAAAGCAAAAACAGGTTTTTAGACATTTTTGCTAATTTCTTACAAATTACAAACAGAAATATCACATTTACATAAGTATTCAGACCCTTTACTCAGTACTTTGTTGAAGCACCTTTGGCAGCATGCATGCATCAAAACTTTGTTCATTTGCACAATGTCTCTCATTCACATTCGCTTGGCACACCTGTATTTGGGGAGTTTCTCACATTCATCTCTGCAGATCCTCTCAAGCTCTGTCAGGTTGGATGGGGTGCGTTGCTGCACAGCTATTTTCAGTTCTCCAGAAATGTTTGATCGGGTTCAAGTCCAGGCTCTGGCTGGGCCACTAAGGACATTCAGAGACTTGTCCCGAAGCCACTCCTGTGTTGTCTTGGCTGTGTGCTTAGGGTCGTTGTCCTGTTGGAAGGTGAACCTTCGTCCCAGTCTGAGGTAGGAAGCGCGCTTGAGCAGGTTTTCATCAAGGATCTCTCTGTACTTTGCTCCGTTCATCTTTGCCTCGATCCTGACTAGTCTCCCAGTCCCTGCAGCTGAAAAACATCCCCACAGCATGATGCTGCCACCACCATGCTTCACCGTAGGAATGGTGCCAGGTTTCCTCCAGACGTGACGCTTGGCATTCAGGCAAAAGAGTTCAATCTTGGTTTCATCAGACCAGAGAATCTTGTTTCTCATGGTCTGAGAGTCTTTAGTTGCCTTTTGGCAAACTCCAAGTGGTCTGTCATGTGCCTTTTATTGAGGAGTGGCTTCCGTCTGGCCACTACCATAAAGGCCTTATTGGTGGAGTGTTGCAGAGATAGTTATCCTTCTGGAAAGTTCTCCCATCTCCACAGAGGAACTCTGGAGCTCTGTCAGAGTGACCATCGGGTTCTTGGTCACCTCCCTGACCAAGGTCCTTCTCCCCCGATTGCTCAGTTTGGCCGGGCAGCCAGCTCTAGGAAGAGTCTTGGTGGTTCCAAACTTCTTCCATTTAAGAATGATGGAGGCCCCTGTGTTCTTGGGGACCTTCAATGCTGCAGACATTTTTTGGTACCCTTCCCCAGATCTGTGCCTCGAACAGAATCCTGTCTCGGAGCTATACGGACAATTCCTTCGACCTAATGGCTTGGTTTTTGCTCTGACATGCACTGTCAACTGTGGGACCTTAAATAGACAGGTGTGTGCCTTTCCAAATCATGTCCAATCAATTTAATTTACCACAGGTGGACTCCAATCAAGTTGTAGAAACATCTCAAGAATGATCAATAGAAACAGGATGCATCTGAGCTCAATTTCGAGTCTCATAGCAAAGGGTCTGAATACTTATGTAAGTAACGTATTTCTGTTTTTTATTTGTAATAAATTAGCAAAAAATTTAAAAAACCTGTTTTCGCTTTGTCATTATGGGGTGTTGTGTGTAGATTGCTGAGTTTTTTAAAATGTTTTAATCCATTTTAGAATAAGGCTGTAACATAACAAAATGTGGATAATGTCAAGGGGTCTGAATACTTTCCGAAGGCACTGTACACTAAACATAGTGATACTTTCGCCAAGTGGATTTGTGAGATCAGCAGCATTAGGTCCGGTGCTTGGGTTTTTCCTCACTGGTTATTTGGACAAATCCCGATTTTGCAGGTGTTTGCATCTTTCAAATTTCGGAAGGAGAGGGGACATTTGGCCCATATACTTGCCTGTAACTTGCAAAGAGAAAGGGTGTAGCTCTTTTGATTTCGGTTCTGATCCTCGTTCTATCTCTTCTCTTAACACTTATGGACCCAGAACTTAATCGATCCTCTGACCAATTACACAATACTTAAGTTCTGGCCCTTTTTAAAGATGGTGTTTTTAATATATATGGATATCTGGAGACCTATGAATATACTTTTTTAAACCTGAAATGCAGTCATTGATTGTGAAGACTTGACCCCATGTCTCAGTCTTTTCCCTCTTTTTGTTCATTATTGCCCCTTTTATTGTTTCTCAAGCAAGGGGGGAGGCCGATGACATCACTAATCCCCATCAGACCAACTCCTTGAATGCCCTTCTCCTTGAAACATATTTTTTTACCCTTTAGTATGTGTACTTTACTGTATTTATACTTGGGATATTGCCTTTCAACAGTAAAAGATCAAAAATCTCTGGAGGACTATTTTTAAGCACTTCTGTACACCTCAACTAAGCTATACTCTGCTCCATATTCCCATGGTCTATGGCTGCATCTACACAGGCAGCCCAATTCTGATCTTTTGCTCAGTTATTGGCAAAAGTGCTGATCTGATTGGTCAAAAGGCCAATAAATGGAAAAATATCAGAATCAGGCTGCCTGTGTAAACGCAATCTAAGTTGTATGTTTGTGCCTGAATTGATCTACAGCTGCATGTGAATGTATACAATATGTGATTGTGACATTTTACATTTATCACCTAAATCTGTCACAGCTGTCATATATTTTTCCAGTATGTCACTCAAGTTCAATTCGTTTTCACTTTTAGAATGCCCATGGATCAAGGCCTGTATTCATAACAGGTTTCAGAGTAGGAGTGATGATCGGATCAGATTTCCCTTTTAGATCCTAATGAATAAGATTTATATGAACAGAGGGGATCTGATCCTAGCACTCCTACTCAGACTCTTCATGAATACAGGTCCTGATCCCTCACATGTATTGCAATAAGTGGCATTATGTGTTGTCTTGAGTGTTTGAAGGGTATTGTGCAGATGTTTTTAAATATTTGCAGTAATTCATGACCATGGGCAAAATGGTGGGGTGCAAAATCTGTTAGTTCTTTTTGTGGATGGGTGGAGGGAAGATGTTCTGTACATGATTGGCAGTGCCTACAGAAACGTTACTATAATGCAGTTCCATTTTAAAAGAAACACAAAGCATTCTGGGTGCTCATTGCTTATGTTCAGTGTACATAAATAGTTCAAATATTGATGACCAATAAAGTCAATTTTCTATTAAACATGACTTGTGCTGTAGTGTTCTTTTATTTAAGAATTCAACCAACATATTATTCATAACTTGAGTACAGTTAGAAGTTACAGGATGTTACAGAAAATACTTGTTACGATACATACACATTTTGACTAATTCAAAAATATTTTGTATAATGTTGAAATATAGAAATGAAAACGTCCAGATTCTCATCATGTTGAAACTAACCTCCTTCTTGAAACTAGGTCAGAAACAGCACATGACCAGACCTGCACATTGTCCTTGATTGCGCAACCACTCTCCAAAAACACATCCGAGGCTCTTTCCCTGAAAAGCTTGTTTGTCTGAGTCAGTGTTCGTCCCTGAAGTGGAGAGGGTGGTCTTCATACAGAACAATAACCTCAGTCAGGCTGCGCCACACACACTAGGAGGAAGATGGCTGCTCTACTGCTGCTGATGTTGGTTAGTGCTGGAGTCCTGCTGTCTTCTACTGAAGCTCAGGAGGCTTACAGTAAACTCCCTGATAACTACAGGAAAGGAGTGGATCTGTCCCTGCAGCAACTCAACTCTCACTCTGGAGTCAAGCACCATTTCCTCTTCTTCAAGACTCTCCTGAAGTCTGACATAGAGGTAAAAACCTGGTGCCGAAAACTATTGAGGTTTCTATTGCTGGGAGGTTGACTGTGGCAGGACTGCGTTTTGTGTAGACCATTCTGGTAAATGTTTATGGTTGTTTAGTCTACTCAATGATATACATTTTCTTCCTCTAGCCTGGATTTGGTGTGAGCTACATTTATCACAATTTCTACCTGAAAGCCACCAAGTGCCCAAAGGGAACGGTTGACTCCATGCAATGCAAGTTCAGGAATGACCGAGTGAGTACCTGGAATTGTCTGAGCACAGTTGTGCTGAATCATCAACAACCTTTAGGGCTTTCATACAATCCCATAAATTATACACATCAAAGTTTACAGCATGGAATTGTAATGTACATATAATGCTGTCGTATTGTGTGTATTTATACAGCCATTGATAGACTGTGCAGTCTGCTACAAAACCTTTGCTGGAGAGATTGAGAAGGATCCCAAACCGTATGTCCACTGTGTCCACAAACCAGCACTTACAGAGGTTTGTTGGATCGCTAGTTGTCCCCTCCCCCAACTCTAATCTGTTTCAATCACTCACCACTCAAATTCTATAACAAAGTATGCTTATGAAGAAAATGTTAGAATTGTCATGAGGAGAATGATAGAATTGTCTATATACTAGCTCCTATAAAGATTAAGGACAGTATCACAAGAGAGGTGAACTCTTTCCTATAATCTAATTCAGAAACGGACAGTAATTGCAGTGATTTGTTCCATCACATCATTGAGTAAAAATGGATGTTGAAGACAAATATACAGTATATTGTGAAGGTTATTAAAGCAGAATATTAACCTGTTTATTTCCCCTTGTGAATTTCAGGAAATTACGACATCAAGAGTAGAACACTGTAACACAATGGGTTACCACAGTGGAGCCCCAACTCTCCTGGCTTCTAAATCTTAAAGTGAAAGGGGCCATGTTAGTTCTGTGCCATGACGAAATGATGGTATTGCAGAATACATCTGGATTTAGTCTGGAAAGACAGCCTCATTTCATCTGTATTCTGTATTCATTATTCTGTATTCACCTTCATACTGTTTCTAATTACTTTAAACACGCTTAGGCTTAAGTTCCAAGTGTTCACTTCATGTATGCTATGTACGTATTTCCTATTCCTCTACCTCTGCAATATCCCAGTAGTTGAGCTAGATGCTTTACTACTGTGTAGCCCATTCTTTGTTAAAATGTTGAAAGTTGAGTGTGGTACATTTATGTTCAATAAAGTTTTATTCAGAAAATATTAATTCAAGTCATTGGTGTTCTCTCTTCCAAATAGCACATAGGTAGACATGATAGGGGAAATTCCTCTAGATGTTACAGCATCTCCCATTTCTCCATAGGAAGGCCAAGGAAAACAGTCAGTTGACTGATAGCATGTTTAAACTTGCACTTCTGATTCCTAGGGTCTGAGCAAAACGTGTTTTGAGTCTCGTTAATGTTTATCCCGGTGGAATAATGAGTGTCTATTGTCTATAGGGTGTTACTAACAGTGAACTGAACAATACAACACGAACAAGATTTGTTTAATATAAAATGTTCTTTCAGTCTGGGTTTAATGTGCAATACATCTACCACAATTTCTACCTGAAAGCCACCAAGTGTGCCAGGGGAAATGTTAATCCAAGCCCTCAGCAATGCCAATTCAGGAATGACCTAGTGAGTACTTCCTTGTACATGTTTCTACTGTCTTTTGTCAAAGCTTTTAAATAATATACATGAGTATTTCAATGATCAGCTTCTTGTCAATTCAACAACCAACTGGGCACAGACGTCAATTAAACGTTGGTTCAACGTAATTTCATTGAAATGACGTGGAAACAACCTTGATTCAACCAGTGTGTGCCCAGTGGGAAACTTTATATATGTTTCTGGAGTTAATGTACAGTATAAGGCTGCTGACATCATTACAGGCTATAGATACAGCAACATGATGAATCCATATTTTGTGTGTATTCTAACAGCCACTGATGGACTTTCGAGTTTGCTACAAAACATTTGCCGGAGAGATTGAGAAAGACCCCCAAGCCGTATGTCCACTGTGTCCACAAAACAAAACTAGTGTTTAAATGTGTTTGAAATGATGACACAGCATGAGACCATTTCCTTTTGTTTCAGGCTATGACGACGACAAGACTAGAGTACTGTCGCAAGATGAGCTATGCCAGCGGAGCCCCTACTCTCCGTCATTAAGACTGAAATACCATAGACTAGATGGTTAATAAGACAGAAATGAAAATGAACTGCATTTACAACACACTGGTGTTTGTGCCAAGATCACCATTTTTTATTTAAAGGGCAATTCCACCACTTTTCAACATCATTATCTCCAGCACAATACCAGTGTCTACATATGTGAAAACGGCGCATTTGAACATTTTGTAGTAAGAAAATTTAGTTAAAAGGAGCAATTAGATTTTTTTTTTTTAAATAACCTGATTTTCAAAACAATGATTTGCAGTGACGCGGGGAGCACGAAAATGCCCTCGCCCTGGCTAGAAATTAATGTTTTGAAAATCATTGTTTGTTACTTCTAATCCTACTCAATGATGTCAACCATTATGAATTTAGGACCTTATCTTTTTAACCACAGAACGTAGAAACGTGCCGTTTTCAGACACTGGTATGGTGCTGGAGATAATGAATATCAGGTTGAAAAGTGGTGGAATTGCCTTTTAAGTAAATTCTGATCACATTTACACATTTTGAATAATAATATACTAAATGTACATGTCTGTATATAGTGTAATATGTAATATCTCAGCTACACTGAAATTATTTAAAAAACCACAACAATGACCGAAATCTGTTAACTAAGTGGTGAGCCATTGCTATATTGATTTCATGCTTCCCTTTGCCAATTCAAACAAACAACGTAATTACTAGGCTAGCTGACTGCTGAGAATCAACCTTTTGACTCTGTTGTGAGACATTGTTGTCTAGGTAATAACATTTATAGAAGATTTAGAACATTCCATTGTATCACTGCTATTCATTTGAGAAAGGAAATTCTAGTGGTGGTAAGTTACAGTACATAACAGCTGCATAACTGCTTAGGGGGAGTAGCAATGCACGAGTTGTGTAATGAAGTCCACATGTACAGAGACCAGGTCCTTTCTTAGGGCCCTCTTTGACCCAATGCCAGGGACAGATGTTATTGTTTCCCCGATCCGGTTCCTAACAAGTACATTGCAAAGAGATGCTCTGCACATACCGCAAAAGAAATGCAAAAAATCATTGCCCTTTGAGTTTGCGCAGGTCACTGCGACTTGGTGTTCGGGTGATGAGCAGCCACAGGAAGATGGCACTCTCCAGAGCTGCAGGGCTGAATTCACATGCAACTAAAGTAGGGAAGTAAGACATGGGGGAAATAAATTGGCTCAGCTGCAGGATCAGTCCCGTTCCCTTGGCTTGGGTTCCTGCTTACATGGGTCATTCTACAGAAGTGGTGCAAATTGCAGTCCCACCCATAAAAATATATATATTTAAACTCCAAACTAAATAAATGTATTTACATCATGATATGTTCTAATTCAATCCAAGGCAATAACAAACATATTGCTAAATTAATATAGTACAATGTAATTGTTTATACACCTAGTTGTATTGAGAGATGGCTTTCCCGAACACTGACTCCTGAACTTCATGTTTGAAAATAAAGCAATTCATGATTTTAAAAATGTTTTTAACACTATTATTTCTATATAACATCTTAAGTTGTTCTATTATTACATAGAATGATACTGATCTAATTAGTAGTTTTGTTTATTTTTAAACATCATTTAAAAAAAAGCTGTCCCACATTTTTATGTCACCCCAACAAATATCACCAGGTGATGGGATCACAATCCTCTCCAGCATGACCACATGGTGAGTTGTCTGTCTCCAAACATTGTGGAGAACATGAGTGAGCAAGTTGGTAAATCTTCATGTATTTTTAAGAAGTGTCACTACCAAACATATAATATTGAAATAAATAAGTCAAGTATGGTTTTGGGATTCAAATATGTTTGCTGGGATGTACATCTGTCCAATTGAAAGCTACCAATCCATATGCTAGCTATGGTGATTTATTAAAGTAAAAAATAAGTGTAAATTGTCCAAATGGAAACAATTGACACCATAGATATATAGGTGTCTCATCTTTGTATCTGTGCCATTATGGTGTGTGTGGCAGCACCTTTGAGGCTATCTCCATTTTAAGGTTGCATGTGCCATGCTCTACCAGCTATAGAGGACCACCATGTGGGTAGTTACAGAGGGTCAAAGATCAAACCCCAAGACATGCTAACCTCCCCTGTTATTGGTCATGGTTAGCATGTCTTGAGGGTATGATCTTTGAATTTGACCCTCTGTAACGTTCTCACTCATAATTATTCACAATTCATTCAGGAATATCCGTAATCACGGTAGCATCCACATTAATGAAGTGTTTAGAAACATGTTCTATTCTTATTTATAATAAAGGTGACTCCAAAGTAACACAATTCATATTGATCAGATCACGAAACTCACGTTAGTGCAAGATGTAAACCAGGCTCTAGACAAGCTTGATTTGCCAATGGGGTTTCACTCCAACTACAAAGTAGAGGGAAAGAATTAGAACTCATGGTGTGTCATGCTGTTCATTTTGGGATAGGGGAATGTGTGATACTAAACTTGTTCACATACAGTGCCTTCAGAAAAGATTCATACCCCTTGACTTTTTCCACATTTTGTTGTGTTGTAGCCTGAATTTAAAATTGATTAAATAGAGATTTTTTTTGTCACTGGCCTACACACAATACCCCATAATGTCAAAGTGGAATTATGTTTCTTTTTCTTTTTACAAATGAAGAAAAAATGGAAACCTGAAATGTCTTGAGTCAATAAGTATTCAACCCCTTTGTGATGGCAAGCTTAAATAAGTTCAGCAATAAAAATGTGCTTAACAAGTCACATAATAAGTTGCATTGACTCACTCCGTGTACAATAATAGTGTTTAACATGATTGTTTAATGACTACCTCATCTCTGTACGTCACACATACAGTACAATTAGCTGTAAAATCCCTGTCGAGCAATGAATTTCAAACACAGATTGAACCACAAAGACCAGGGAGGTTTTCAAATGCCTCGGAAAGAAGGGCACCTATTGGTAGATTGGTAAAATTAAAATAAAAAGCAGACATTGAATATCCCTTTGAGCATGGTGAAGTTATTCATAAAAAAACGGAATGGAGCTAAGCACAAGCTAAATCCTAGAGGACACTGGGAGATGAATTCACCTTTCAGCGGGGCAATAACCTAAAACAAATAACCTAAAACACAAGGCCAAATCTACACTGTAGTTGCTTACCAATAAGACAGTGAATGTTCCTGAGTGGCCGAGTTACAGTTTTGACTGAAATCTGCTTGAAAATGTATGGCAAGACCTGAAAATGGTTGTTTAGCAATGATCAACAACCAATTTGACAGAGCTTGAAGAATTTTGAAAAGAATAATGGGCAAATGTTGCACAATCTGGAGGTGAATTAAACAGCTTGGCTGTCGAAACGTTGGTTATAAAATTATTGCATCTGAGCTCCTAGAGTGTGCTGCTCTCCTTTTCTTTGTCAGATATTGTGTGCAAAGCTCTTAGAGACTTACCCAGAAAGACTCACATCTGTAATCGCTGCTAAAGGTGATTCTAACATGTACAGTGCCTTGCAAAAGTATTCATCCCCCTTGGCGTTTTTTCCTATTTTGTTGCATTACAACCTGTAATTAAAATGGATTTTTATTTGGATTTCATACACAATATAGTCCAAATTGGTGAAATGAAATGAAATGAAAAAAAATTCTAAAAAATAAATAACGGAAAAGTGGTGTGTGCATATGTATTCACCCCCTTTGCTATGAAGCCCCTAAATAAGATCTGGTGCAACCAATTACCTTCAGAAGTCACATAATTAGTTAGATTGCACACAGGTGGACCTTATTTAAGTGTCACATGATCTCAGTATATATACACCTGTTCTGAAAGGTCTGCAACACCACTAAGCAAGGGGCACCACCAAGCAAGCGGCACCATGAAGACCAAGGAGCTCTCCAAACAGGTCAGGGACAAAGTTGTGCAGAATTATAGATCAAGGTTGGGTTATAAAAAAATATCAGAAACTTTGAACATCCCATGGAGCACCATTAAATCCATTATTAAAAAATTGAAAGAATATGGCACCACAACAAACCTGCCAAGAGAGGGCCGCCCACCAAAACTCACGGACCAGGCAAGGAGGGCATTAATCAGAGAGGCAACAAAGAGACCAAAGATAACCCTGAAGGAGCTGCAAAGCTCCACAGCAGAGATTGGAGTATCTGTCCATAGGACCACTTTAAGCCGTATACTCCACAGAGCTGGGCTTTACGGAAGAATGGCCAGAAAAAAGCCATTGCTTAAAGAGAAAAATAAGCAAACACGTTTGGTGTCCGCCAAAAGGCATGTGGGAGACTCCCCAAACATATGGAAGAAGGTACTCTGGTCAGCCCATGTGGTCTTCAGATACGTCCAGCCCCACCCCTCACCGCCTGTGCATGCAGGACGACTGCAACCTGGTGATGTACACAGAGAAGGACGCCGCCATCTAGCACACCAACACCAGCTGCAAGATGTGCCGGATCCACCTTAAAGACAATGGCACCCTTGGGCTGCAGAAGGACGGGGTTGACATCTGGAGCTCCAAAGACTCCAACGGCATTAAATGAAAGAATGTCACAAAGACTGAAGCTTTATTTTTTTGTGGGCTACGTTACTACAGTAGACCTACATACAATATGTCTCTGAATGTCTGAATTGGGCAATCATAACATTTTATGTAAAAATGTGTATACTGTGTTGTGAACCAATAAAACAATCAGTCTCTTTTAATTGTGTTAATTTTGGATTGTCATTAAAAGTGATGCAGCAGTGAGTTTTTGTATAATTTCAGCCAGTAGTTTTGAAAGGGCCGCTCACGAGCCAAAATGGGTCCCTGAAAATTGCACAACGTATGGTTGCAAAGCTACTGGAAATGTATTCTGTAATTTTGGTAATTAACAGGTAATCTATGGTAACTTTGAGTGTCCATATTGTCCATGAGTTTCTAGTGAATAGACCATATGGTTCAAGAGAAAATAGGCAACTCTTTCAACTATTTACCTTTTTCTCAACTGCCACCAGTTTGGTGCCAAAACATGTACAACAAAGACATTCATGCTGAAACCCTCATATTAAACACCAATGGAATTCACTAAGGTGATGCTTTATATATATATATATTTTTTTTGTCATAAAATGTTATATTTTAAAATCATATTATTTGATTATTATATATATTTTACGTACGGTAAAGCCACACAGGGGGCCATAGATAATTACAGACGCCTTTGATAATCTTAAGTACCCAAAAAGACCACTAGATGTCATCTTATAAAATAAAATAAAACATTTGAAATCTACTAAAATTCTGGTAGTTTACTGGTAAACTTAAAACGTTTCCAGTAATATACCCTCCCTTTGCAACCCTAGTACAACATCATCGATTTCTTATGATATATATATGTCCTGCCAAAGAAAACTAATAATAATAATCCTGCAATTTGTATGAAATGTAATACCTACATGTTTCAAGCAGACCGCCATAGTCCCTGTGCCCAAGTCTAAATGTCTACCGACCAGTAGCACTCACATCTGTAGCCATGAAGTGCTTTGAAAGGCTGGTCATGGCTCACATCAACATCATCATTCCAGACACCCTGGACCCACTCTAGTTTGCATACCGCCTCAACAGATCCACAGATGACACAATCTCTATTGCACTCCACACTGCCCTTTCCCACCTGGACACCTACGTGAGAATGATGTTCATTGACTACAGCGCAGTGTTCAAGCTCATCTCTAAGCTAAACACCTCCATCTGCAACTGGATCCTGGACTTCCTGATGGGCCGCCACCAGGTGGTAAGGGTAGGCAACATCACCTCCACCACGCTGACCCTTAACACGGGGGCCTCTCAGGAGTGCGTGCTTAGTCCCCTCCTGTACTCCCTGTGCACCCACGACTGCGTGGCCGTGCACGACTCCAACACCATCATTAAGTTTGCCTACAAACGACGGTGGTAGGCCTGATCACCAATGTCGATGAGACAGCCTATAGGGAGGAGGTTAGAGACCTGGCTGTGTGGTGCCAGGACAACAACCTCTCCCTCAGCAAGAAAAAGGAGCTGATCGTGGACTACAGGAAACGGAGGGCCGAGCATGCCCCCATTCACATCGATGGAGATGGAGTGGAGCGGGTCGGGAGCTTCAAGTTCCTCGGTGTCCACATCACTAAGGATCTATCATGGTCCAAACCAACCAATACAATCGTGAAGGGGGCACGACAATGCCTCTTCCCCCTCAGGAGGCAAAAAATATTGGGCATGAGCCCTCAGATCCTCAAAAGGTTCTACAGCTGCACCATTGAGAGCATCTTGACTGGCTGCATCACCGCTTGGTATGGCAACTGCTTGGCATCCTACCGTAAGGCGCTACCGAGGGTAGTACGTACGGCCCAGTACATCACTGGGGCCAAGCTTCCTGCCATCCAGGACCTCTATACCAGGTTGTGTCAGAGGAAAGCCCTAAAAATGATCAAAGACTCCAGCCACTCAAGTCATAGACTGTTCTCTCTGCTACCGCATGGCAAGCGGTACCGGAGTGCCAAGTCTGGGACCAAAAGGCTCCTGAACAGCTTCTACCCCCAAGCCATAAGACTGCTGAACAGTTAATCAAATGGCTACCCGGACTATTTGCATTGACCCCCTTTTTATTTGCACTGACTCTCTTGCACCGACTCTATGCACACTTACTGGACTCTACCCACACACTCACACATACTACACTGACCCTCCAACACACACACACTACATATGCTCACACACACAAAACACACACGCATATTGACGCCACACACGCACTCACACATAGACACACTTTCACTATTCACTATTTACATATGCTGCTGCTACTATTTACATATGCTGCTGCTACTACCTACATGTACATATTACCTCAATTACCTCAACTACCTCGTACCCCTGCACATTGACTTGGTACCAGTACTCCTTGTATATAGCCTCGTTATTGTTATTTTATTGTGTTACTATTTCCTTTTTGTTTTTTTGCTAATCTTTCTTACTTTTTAACTCTGCATTATTGGGAAAGGGATCGTAAGTAAGCATTTCACGGTAAAGTATTGTCGTGGAAAGAACACCTGAAGTCAATATTAAATTTATAATTATTTATTATCAGCAAGCTGGAGAGGTTCCAACAAACTCAATGCACCAAGTAGTACACCTCTGTCCCTCAATCGCGGATGATGTGTCTCCTCCTGAGCAGTTCGCAGTAAGGGTCTGGGCGGGTCCTCGTCATCGTTTGGTCAGACGGGAATTTCCCTCATGCCTTAATGCGCCACTGGTTTTCCGTCGCAGACCCCCATTGGAACGCTCCGCAGACAGAATTAACCATCCTGTTCGTTGACGCCAAATTGTAGTGGAAATTAAACACGGGGACACTCAAAGTCAATTTTAAATGAATCTCTCTTTGTCAGCAAGCTGGAGAGGTCACAGTCAAACTTAGATGCATAAAGTATCGGTCTGAAGTGAGCTCTGTCGGGGCAGTCCCGTTAGTTCACTTATATACTGCTTACACAGACAAGATATATTTGCATGATTTACATTATTCATTATTTATAATTAATTCATCGTTAACTTTTGGTTCATGCATGTGACCGACCAATACCTCACGAGGCTTCCTCTCCAAGCTGAGACCTTGAAACTGAGATATCCCTTTCTGTTCTCAAAACAATGTTCTGGGCATACTGCCAAGTTGCTTATTATACTGATAGTGAGGATTCCTTCCAGGCACGATCAATCAGTCACTTGCATGAACCCAGTCTAGTTGGTTATTAGAAAAGCACAAACATAAAATGTTCCTTGACAGTCTACAACTGTTGTATTTGGCGCATGTGACAAATACAATTTTATTGTATTTTATTTGCTATGTTACGAATTCCAATTTGTACAATATGTTACGAATTTGTAAGTGCTTGAAGATGCATTATAAAGGATTTGGATAATTTCAGCCAGTAGTTTTGAAAGTAGCGCTTACGTGCCAAAATGGGTCCCAGAAAATTGTGCACAATTGTGTACAACTTCATCCATTTCGTATGATATGTTACGTCATGCAAAAAAAATTAAACATCTCAACAACAAAAAATTTATATCCTGCAATTTGTATGATATGTTACGAATTCTAATTTAATTTATTTAAGATCCCATACAATCTCTTTAAACTAACGTCTTGTTTAAATGATGTTGTAGCTCAGTTGGTAGAGCATGGCGCTTGCAACGCCAGGGTTGTGGGTTCGATTCCCACGGGGGGCCAGTATGAAAATGTATGCACTCACTAACTGTATGTCGCTCTGGATAAGAGTGTCTGCTAAATGACTAAAATGTCAAATGTAATGTTGTCATTGAAAACGCTGTGGGATCGATTTCAAGGCAGGAGTAAATTTACTCTATATTGTGTCACTATGGTAGCATGGTCTATGGAGACATCTCAATTTGTCTTTCTGTGATTTCTCGCATTTTATCTCCTTGCCTCCTTCTCGACCATATTGGAGGAGAAGGTGCGAGGTCAAGGAAAGATTAATTGAGAAAATAGTGGCTACTATTGTGCATTTTTCCAGTCCACCTCTCAGCCAAACAGAAGAAGCAGCAGCCACATTGATCTCTAAATCAATCAGGTCAAGTCATTTCAAATCAGTACTAGGCTGATTAGTTGCCAAGCAATTTACCAACAGACACTGAATCTGGGAGCAATTGACCAATAGGCATAGAGCAGTGCTGAATTACTGCTTGAGTTATTTCATATTAAGCCTAATTAAATAAATCACACTGTACAGTCAGAACAGTTGCACACATTCTTGCCATATTAGACAGTGTACACGTTCAATTCAGTTTCTGAATACACCCCTGTATTGATACCTCCCTTGAATTTTTCCAAATGTCTGGTCATGTGAAATCATTTAACATTTAGGCCTCCTTGTGTTCATTTAGCGATTTGAAGGGTGTTTTTTGAGGACACATTCCAGACTTATTTGATTGGATGTGGAATTTTCAGAAACAGAGTGCCTGTATGGTCTAGATTTTTTCTATATTTATACTTGATAACTGAATCCATTAATCTAAAAACACTTATTCATCACAGCTATGTCGCTGGAAATTGCAGTTACTATTGAAGTATACATGTTAATTGCTAAGATTACTGAGAAGAGTGTCTGGCATGATCCCAATCATCACAGCACCCACATGTCCAGACAAAACTTCTCAAAGGGATTCAGCTTTAATTGTCAAGTCACACTAAAAACACTGTCTGGATGCTATTTGGATAAAATAAGCTGGGTACGAATTTTTGGTGGGGAATGTGTGACATTTCAAATCTAATTCTAAAAGAGAACCTTCTTGTCCTCTCTGTGGTCTTCTCCCCTATTCCCTGACTATAAAACCACCCTATTCCCTGACTATAAAACCACCCTATTCCCTCAGCTCAATGTTGCCTATTGTTCACTTACTAGTTTAATCAAATCAAATTTGATTTGCCACATGCGCCGAATACAACAGGTGTAGACATTACATTGAAATGCTTACTTACAGGCCCTTAACCAACAATGCAGTTAAAAAAAATAAAATAAACACACACGCGTGCGTGCGTGCGTGCGTGTGTGTGTGTGTGGACGTGGGTGTGGGTGTGTGTGTGTGTGTGTGTGGACGTGGGTGTGTGGATGTGGGTGGGTGTGTGTGTGTGTATGGATGTGTTTAACTATTCTTGTGGGGACCAGAAGCCCCCACAAGAATAGTAAACAAACAAACATTTGACCAACTGGGGACATTTTGTTAGTCCCCAGAATTCATTATCAACATTCAGGGGCCAAGCTCTGATCAATATCTCTCTATCTCTCCATCTGTCTCCATAGGAGGATGGTAACTTTGTGACCTACGGCTGGAAGCCCATGTGGAACTCTGACACCGCCAGCCAGCGCGACGCCCACCGCCAGTGCATGCAGGACAACTGCAACTTTGTCATGTACAAGCGGGACGAGAAGGTCATGTGGCACACCAACACTCATGTGGTTGAGGAACAATGGCAACCTGGTGATCGAGAAGGATGGAGAGGAGGTGTGGAACTCTGCTCAGAACAGGGGATCAAAATGAAGCACTCTGTGGAGGAAAATAAACGTCATCAAATGTATCTGAAGTTCTGGTGTTCTGTTCTTGTGTCCATTATTGCTTTTTTATAATTAAGTCCTTGGATTTAGAGGGTAAATATCATTTTGGGTATGAAAATCAGTATACAACTTACTATCATCTTTTTTAAATAGTTGTGGAATGTATGTAGATTTCCTTAGATTGAATATTGCTGTGAAAGCTTTGAAGAATTGACCAATAGCCACACCAGAGATACAAGTTTTCTCCACCATGAAACACAGTGCCAGTTCCTTCTGGGCTTGAACATAACTTTGAATCCACACCCATAGAGATTCTATAAATCATGAACTATAGGATCTATAGGAACCATTTACCCATTGTTCAGTGCATCTGTTAAATTATATTTGGTCACAATAAAACACACTGTCTTTGGTAGGCCAGTTGAAAGAAGTCTGCGATGCAAAACAGTATCAATTAGTACTGTACCTTAATGTGATCTCACAGAACATTCAACCAACAACCACACAACATTTAATCAATATATACACAAAGATGACACACATGCCACTGACTGAATACCCATGGTGCCTTAGTTCAATTTTTAGAAATGTCAGTCAGCTGTTTGCATCAAGTGACCTGAACTCCTTTGATGCAAACAGCTGACTGACTCCCTTGATGCAAACAGCTGACTGACTCCCTTGATGCAAACAGCTGACTGACTCCCTTGATGCAAACAGCTGACTGACTCCCTTGATGCAAACAGCTGACTGACTCCCTTGATGCAAACAGCTGACTGACTCCCTTGATGCAAACAGCTGACTGACTCCCCTTCATGCAAACAGCTGACTGACTCCCCTTGATGCAAACAGCTGACTGACTCCCTTGATGCAAACAGCTGACTGACTCCCTTGATGCAAACAGCTGACTGACTCCCTTGATGCAAACAGCTGACTGACTCCCTTGATGCAAACAGCTGACTGACATTTCTAAAACTTCCCACATACACATTCTTTGTACTGGGAACATATGTTCCTTGTACTGGGGAAATCCAAACCTCTTACAGACATATTTTTCACAGACACTATTTTCCATTCATAGTGTCCGAGATAGCCGCAAGTACATGATATGATTGAACTAAGGTAATTAGGGTAACATGCTTAACTGTCCTGTCCTGGCTATGCTCAACAAAACCCATACCTGGACAACCTATGTTTTGAAAACGTATGTTTACATGAATTTTGAATATTTCCAGGAATACACAACCTTCTGAAATATATGTACATATCTTTGTTAGAAAGAATATTATATTTCCCTTGACGTAGTGATGCTGAATGCATATAAATGGCAAAAAATACCCCCCTCTCCCCTACTAGAGTTTACTACAGAATTCTATAGTAAGTACTGTAGTATTCTATAGTAAACTGTGGTATTTTTTTATGTGGGGTCCTTTAAAGTGGTGCCAACAGTTGCGCTCAGCTCAACGCTGGGGTCGCTGTTGAGTAAGTTTGAGGGTTGAATGGGGATGTGTGAAACTTACACCTCAGCCTGAAATTTCCCCACACTGACGAATAGCTAGCTTTTCATGTGGCGCGACTGGTAAGAGACTTCGGGAGGGCAGTCACTTGTGCTAGCAAAGCAGAGGTGCTGGGTTTGAGCCTTGCTGGGAGCCAAATCAGGAGAAAGTGGTACTTGCAGCCTGATGTCCTTTACACCAGCACAATCCATCTAATTTCTACATCATTTTACACATAGAGCCAATCAGGTGTACTGTAATTGATTGAACATGGTGTCCCATTTTGAAATAACCTCTAAAACATACAGTTCAGAGAGCTAAAAGTTCACTCCACTAATAGATGTGGACAGTGCCTCTGTATTCACCAAGTTTATGGGCATCCTATATCTGAATGCGATCTTTCTTATGTCACTCTGAGATGAATATCTGATCAACACAAGTCGGATCAGCATGTCGTTGCTTGCTGTGCCAGGTTTATGCCACTAAGACTGCATTGTGTAGTTCTGAGAAAGGTACAAACACATTTCATCATCCTCCAGGTTACTTACCATTTTGCACCTGAGTATTTATCACACATTGCTTTCAGTGAGGAGGGATTGGGCCAATGTGAAGCTTGGCATTATGGTTATGATTTTGGGAGGGGTCAGACTGGGAATGTAGCCAGGAGGACTTGGTTAACATCCCTACTCCTGCGATAAGCACCATGGGATTTATTTTTTAGACCATAGAAAGTCAGAACCTTGATTTAATATCACATCCAGAACTTACAGTGAGTTGTCCCTATAGCAACTACCCCAAGGTAATGTGGTCATCATAGACCTAAGGTCTTCCCCCAGCAGTCTCCCATCCAAGGACTGAGCAAACCCAATCCTGCACTGAGTGGTATAACACTTTGAAAGGCCACTACTTATGTTTTAACATAGATTAATAATGTAGAATAGATACAGCCAATATAGTATGTTTCATATCCCATAGAGAGACAGAGCTATTTAGCATAATTCCATTTTCATACATGTATGACCTCAGTTGACATTCATTGGACTCAGCACTAGAGTTGAATCAACTTGGACAGAAACGGACACCAGATTAAAGTAACATTTTGAGTTCTTTATAAGAGGAACGTTTATTAGAGTTGTATAAGTGGTTTTTGGGTGAATATGGAGTCCATACACAAGCAAAATGGCCTCACTACATGGAAACCAGCGTAGTAGACGCCACACATTTACTTTTCAGAATAATTTGCCGTTGGCTCGAACATAATGTGTTGAGGATGATTCCTTCAAATAATTTCTAACACGGTTTCTGTTCAGACCCACCAGGTGCAAACAATTAGCCTAAGCATCCACAACTAAAAAGTACTGAAAGTATTTTGTTTTTCATCTCAAGCTTGAAAAACCCATTACACGTGGCATGTTTTACAGCTTGCATTAAAATACATGTCTTGTGCATAACAGATTTGATTAAGGCTTGACAGAAAGAGTGTTATCCTTCTCACTGGTCTCTTTGGGTTTTCGGCTATAAAAGCAGAGAGCTTTTGAAGAGAAGACACTTCACCAAGAGCTGCATACTCACAAGACTCTCTACTGAACGTCCACTCCACAACCGGCCTGTGAGTATCAACTTCTCTCTCCTCTCAGTCTTTCCTTATGCAAAATCTGTTTTTACATGTTTTTTTTCTCTCTTTCTGTCTACCTCTCTCTCACACTCTCTCATCGGTGTCTCTGTATCTTTCTCTCTCACTCTCTCGCTCTCTCTATCTCTCATCAGTCTCTATCTTCCTTGCCTATCTCTTTCTATCTAGCTATATATCTCCATCTTTATCACACCTCTTATAATCTCTATGTTCTATCTGTGTTTTAGGCCTATTTCTAGTACTTACAAGTCCTACTATTTATGACATTCAGTCTTTTGAGTGTGAGATTGCATCAGCTCTGAACTGTTGGGAAACTGACAGAAGCAATGCCCTCAAGTGCCTCCCACTGGGCACACCACATAATTTCAATGATGAGAATTGGGTAATATTTGGTAGATACGTTGATCAATGATATTCCAAACTATGCTTTCAACCATCTAAAAGCACAACTAAATTCCAATGGAAAATCAATGTCAGATGTTTTGTTTCGTTGTCATCTAAATGTGTTATCACTGCGCTTTCAACCATTTAAAAGCACAACAAAGTTCAAATGTGAATACAATGTCAGATATTTTGTTTATTTATACAACAACTTAATGGGTCATCACTGTGCGGCAGGTAGCTTAGTGGTTAAGAGCGTTGTGCCAGTAACCAAAAGGTCGCTGGTTCTAATCCCCGAGCCGACTAGGTGAAAATCTGTCGATGTGCCCTTGAGCAAGGCACTTAACCCTAATTGCTCTGGATAAGAGCGTCTGCTAAATGACTTAAATGTAAATGTGCTTCATCTATTACCACAACTAAATGACCTGGATTGCAGTTGAGATTTCGTTAAAGTACATGGTGCAAGTGATCAATGCCGTTTGAGATTCTGAGCAGATTATTATAGCAATTGTGAACATTTCCACAGACCTGCGACCCTGAACATGCACACTTTCTATGACTACATAAAAATAAATGTATTGTTACAGCAACCTCAAAATGTGGCAATGGATGTGTAACTCATTTTAAGGTGGAATAAATAGTTTTACATACGTTTGTAAGATATCCTTTACATTAGGCTATTTACTGTCTCACAAAAGTAATTGAATTTTGTTTGGTTGTCAACGCAACCAAATATCAACATTTAAAGGAGATCCTCTGCTTGGATGGCTCCGTCTGTGCCACTGAGTCTGGCTTTAATTCCAGTTTGTCTGCAAATGTATAATCGATGTGTTGGATTCACGTCTACATTTCAACCAAAAATCTAAGTTAAAGAATAGAACTAAATCAAATCAAACTTTAAATGCACTTTATATACAGTTTGATTTGATTTAATCATATTCTTTCACTTAGATTTTTGGTTGAGATGTGATTCCAACATATTATTATTAACTTGTAGATTCCATTTGAAATCAACCAAAGCTTGAAACCCGGATAGCCCTATATGTATTGTCTATATTTAGTTGAAGCCTGAATTTAAACAATAGCTGTTGATGACTTCCCAAATGCTATATAGTCCTAAATAACATCATTGATTATAGATAAAATATGGTTACATTTCATTTGTTTTGTTGAAAGTACCATTTGGAATGACTTTGATAGCAACAGTGAATCTATTAAGTGGAGATTTCTCAACAATAATTCTCACGATAGCACATTGGTAATAGTCAGTGACAAATAGCAAAGCTAAGCAGCTCTGGGTTTGGTTAAAATCCTGGATGGGAGACTGAATGGATAGCTGTAGATAGATCAACTCTTCAGTAGATGATGCTGCCCAGCCTATTGTTTTTGTTTACTTATAGTGGATATTACCTTGAAGATCTGACTTTGTTTCAAAGATACAAATTCAACATATTTTATTCAAGGTTTGTCTATGTTGAAAATTGGTTACCATGATGACATTATCCTGCGGTTAAAATGTTGCCCTCAAAACAATAGTTGATGACTTTTTTCAAATCCAATGTCTTTTCAAGGTAGATTCCACGTCACAATAAGTTGAGAAATTGCTTTGAAACAACGTTGATTTAACTAGTTTGTGCCCAATGGATTGTTTTTCATCTCTGCTGATCTTCTCATTTCAGAATCATGTCCAGGAACTACATGTCCAAGTATGACGAGATGCGTAAGGGAGACTACCTTATGTCCAACAACCACGAGTGGAAAGCCTGCTTCCAGGTAACTTGAAAAATGATATGGGCCTACTTGAAAGTGTTCTTTTTGGAGTCCATAGAATACTTTTCCCTTGACTTTGGAACTGGATAGTTAAATTAATGTATCCATTCTATTTCTTTACATAGGAGGATGGCAACTTTGTGATCTATGGTTGGAAGCCCATGTGGAACTCCGACACCGCCGGCCAGCGCGACGCCCACCGCCTGTGCATGCAGGACGACTGCAACTTTGTCATGTACAAGAAGGACAACAAGATGATGTGGCAGACTAAGTGCCCGGCGTCCGGTGGCTTCAAGATGTGCCGCATGTGGCTGCGTAATGATGGCACCATGGTGGTGGAGAGGGACGGAGAAGAGGTGTGGTCCTCTGCTCAGTCTAAGGGATTCAAGCAGTGAGCGAAGCACCTGCAGCTCTACTGGGGATAGGTTCATGCTGATAATACCCACACTTTCCATCTGTGCTGTATGCCTGTCTTCCTTGACCAATGTTCAATAAAGAGCATGGTAAAAAATGATCTGTTGTGTTCTGAACCTATTCTTCTTGCATTATCCTGACCTATCTATCAATGTGCTAGATGGCTGGATTAAAATGAATAGAGGTAACATATATGGGAACAACCAGAAATGATCATAGCATTTTTAAGTATTTTCTTTCCATGAATGTGAGGAGAAAACGATATGGTGTCTATTGAGCACATTGGGGAACCTGGGAGCTGTGAACACATCAGAATCTGGCAGATAAGAATAATGAATAATCGTTTCATTGAGCAGATATTTTTTAGCACAGTGCATAGCGCAAAAAACAGGGTAATAGCTCTGTTGAAATGTAGAGGCTGAGGCTCATTCTGGTGGCAGCCCCTCCTCTTCGTTACCACAGGCCTCTCTGAAGTGCCATTCTTACTGAGCCAGACACATGGCTCGTCTAGACACCACATTGTCCCAGTCGTTTCTTGTGCCAAGAGTAGCCTAAATCTCATTAGCAATGAGAGGGGTTGGCAGAGTGCTGCCTCAAAGGCTCTCCTCACCTATTGTGCACAAAGAAATTGTGCAAGACTCTGTGATTATAGGGCTGCATGGTGAATGGGTTTATATCTGGGAATATTTTCTGTTATGTTGGATTTATAAGACATGATTGGTCCTCTTGATCTTCAACAAATGATCAATGGAAGATATAAAATGAGGTCAAGTGTTGCCACCAAACATACATTTAACTCTCTACTTTTGGGCTTAATGTGAAATAAATCGATCATGACTCAGTGCCTGTTGCCTACAGTAGATTAATCAAATTTTTATTTATATCGGATCTCTGTCCATTTTTATGAAATTCTGCCAAAATGTCCACTAGATGGGGGACATGTCCAATTTAAGAGTTTTGGCTCCTGACTATTGTTTGGCGCTAGAACAACCCAAATGCACTCAGTCTATTGGTCCTTTATCACTTCAAACCGATTGACAACATATGTTGTTAGTCCTATGTTAACTTGTCCTAACTTAACCCTAACACATTATTGTTACTCCCACAATCAATTTTAAGTTTATCATTCTTCTTGAGTCTCTTATAAACAATGAAAAAAACAAAAACTCAAAAAGGCACTACAATGAACATTGTGAGACCTCCCAGGAGTGTGTCAAAGACCCTGTCCAGTTCCGGAAATAACTGCCCAGGCTAGCAGATTTACATTGATCAATTTTCCATGACATTCTTTTTTTCTTTCTTCCTCTGTGCTTCTTATAAAGTCTGAAAGAATGAAGGATGAGACTACATTTCCAAAAGACACACACACACACACACTACTCACCCTTGTATAATTAGTGTCATGACCAAAGTTACAGCCATCACCCATTTTCTATACCCATGTTTGAGAGAAATCTGATTACTAAAACCCACCATATGATGTGAATAAATGGTTTTCTTAGCAAGCTTAAAAACCCCCACTGGTTGGTTGAAATAAAATGCTTCTTTGTTTATCAAGTCCAGTCAATAGACTACCTTAGGGGTTGTGTTAAATGCTGAAGAAACATTTCAGTTGAATGCATTCAGTTGTACAACTGACTAGGTATCCATCCCCCTTTCCTTTCCTTTCCCTTGCTGATGGAGTATCATCATCATCAACACCAAATTGCCATTAACAGATTTGCGCACGTCTTCCATAGTTTACGATAGATATCTCTGTGCTTTGCTAAGCAGAAGCCAATGCACGGTTGAAGCAAATTATTAGAGGTGTGGTTGGGAGGGGGGGAAATGGTAATAGTGAACTTTTACAACCCGTGTAAGAGACTAGAGTTGATGGCTCTTGGGAATGTAGAAGGTCAAGATAGGAGACGGGTAATGTGGTGTGGGGATTTTAATGCTCATAGTACGCTCTGGGGAAGGTTACGGACTGATGTAAATGGACAAGTGTTGGAGGAGCTACTGGATTAGAAAGGGCTTGTGAGTCTTAATGACGGCCGGGGAACAAGGATTGACCCAGGAACTGGAAATGAATCTTCTCTGGATCTTACTTTGATCTCAAGTTCAATGGCTGGCAGATGTAGTTGGGAGGTTTTGGAGGAATCTACAGGGGATAGTGATCACTATCCTATCATTTCTACTGTAGGATTGAGGGTGGAAGAATCAGTAGGACATTGGGGAGATGGATATTTGGGAAAGTGAAGTGGGGTCAGTTTCAGGAGCTGTCTCAGGTAGATCTTACAGTTTTTCTCCATTGGTTTGGCTCATTTCTTGAAACAGAAATTACATTCTCAAAACTACATGGACAAACCTCCAAACCACTTGGCAATTGTTCACAACATAATTGAATTTCTCATTCATTTCATCAAATTGCAAATGTCTAAGTACATGTCTCAATGTCTCAGTACATCTTTGCAAATGATTAAGTACAGGTAGCCTACATTTAGCACAATTTCCAAGTGAATAGATCTTGTTGATCTAAACTGATTGTTGATTCTCAGTCTAATGGTTGTTCGCTCCAAAACGTGTCAGCGTCATTTCATTGTATAAGTCATCACATGCACAATAGTCTGTTCAATTGTCAAAATTAGTCAAGAACATAATACCATGAATACCATATATGAATCCCTTGGAACATTTGATAAATTTATTACAGCAATTGACAGTCAGGTGAAACTAGAACTTGACTAATGAAGGAGGAGTTTCACACATCTCAGATGACCAATCAAACAGTATGTTTAGTTACCTGACAGGTGCTGTCCATGACTGTGAATGCTGCCAAACATGTATGTAAAGAGCTTGACCATGCAGGACCAGTACAATTTCTGAACATGGAGGCACCTGGCCAAGTAAATGAACAAGGGCAACTGCCTGCTCGAGGAAGAGGAAGAAGAAGAAGAGGAGGAGGAGGAGTAAGGGTGCGTGGTGGTGGAATAGGGGGAAGAGGCCGAGGAGCACGAAGACACCATGCTGTCCCGGATGAAATTCGGGCCACAATTATAGACCATGTCATCAACCATGGCCTCACAATGGCGGAGGCAGGTCGCCGAGTGCAGCCTAATGTGCCTCGCTCAACAGTCTCCTCCATCATCCAAACCTTTCGCAGGGAAAACAGGTATGTAGTCAGTCAATGATGGAATTATATGTTGTATAGGACAGGACACTGTGCATAGAGCAAGAAATATATTTATTTACATATTTACCTATTCATTTAGTGTGTGTGTGTGATAGGCCTACAGTAATATCTTACCTCAATGGGATGTTATGATACTAAAAATGACAAGAAAAACATTGGAGAAAATAAACTATGGAATAGTTTATTTTCTACAGTATTGATGATACAGTTTACAGTAGTATTCCAGTCACTGTGCAGTGATGCATTAGAATTGTGGTAAAGTTACTGTAAGTAAAACAACAATACAATTACATAGGTAACTCATTCTGTAAGGAATACATAAGGTATACATTACGAATGGAGTGTTGTCCTTTGACTTCTATATCTAGGATTGGACGACAACCTTGCACAGGTGGCAGAGGAAAACTTCTCAATGAACAACAAGAACAAGAGATCTGTAACATGGTGATGGCAAATAATGCCATCACATTGAGACAGATCCGCGCTGCAATCCTACAAGACAATGCCATATTCCAAAATGTCAACTCTATAAGCATCTCCACAATAGACCGGATATTGAAGAAGCATCAGATGACAATGAAGCAAATTTACAGGGTACCATTTGAGAGGAACTCTGATAGAGTGAAAGAGCTGCGGTACCAGTATGTACATGTAAGTCAGTTACTGGTTGTCCATCATTATAAATTTTTACAATTAAGCAGTGGTTCCCAAACTTTTTTGGCTTCAGTACCCACTTTACCTGATTTGTGTATCCAGGTAATCCAGGTATGGAAGTATTTGATTTATCTGACTTCAACATTTCGCCTAAAAACTGCAGCTTACTGTATGATGCAATTATCATTATAATCCTTATTTTGAAGAATATAACATACAATAAGAAAAGGGGTCAAAGAGCTGCAATTAGTGCCTCCCATGTAAATCTATCTAATACTGTGGGTTTTACTGTAACATTTCAGTAAGTCTAGTCATTGATGATTTCCCCCCTCCCCTTTCTGTCAAATACCCCCTGTAGTACCTCTGCATAGGGGTACATGTACCCCAGGTTTGGAACCACTGGAGTAGTGGCCAGTAGTATATTGAACTTGTGGAGAACATAGAACATTCCTATGTAATTGTCTGTAACTGTAGTGTATGACTCTTCTGTATGACTGATTTGATGTTTTCTTTTTTTACGCTATTGTAGAGAATAATGGCATTGGAAGGAAACGAGACCCATCACATCCTCGTGTTTGTGGATGAAGCTGGCTTCAACCTGGCCAAGGGCCGAAGACGTGGCCGTAATATTGTGGCCACCGGGCCATGGTGGATGTCCCAGGCCAGCGAGGGGGCAATATAACTATGTGTGCTGCCATATCGGAGAATGGTGTGGCCACTCACATCCCCAGTCTTGGCCCATACAATACACAGAAGCTCCTCATCTTCTTGGACCGCCTTCATGTTGATTTGATCCCTGAAAATGAGAGCGGTCTCGTAGGGGCCTCACCTACCACAATATGTCATTGTATGGGACAATGTGAATTTCCACCGTGGCCCGCTCATCAGGGCCTGGTTCACTACTCATCCAAGGATGGTCATGGTGTTCCTACCACCTTACTCTCCTTTCCTCAATCCTATTGAGGAGTATTTCTCCGCTTGGAGGTGGAGAGTGTATGAGCATCGGGCTCAAGATCAGAGGTCCCTGCTCCATGCAATGGACGCTGCGTGTGAGGATATTACAGGAGATCAGTGTAGGGGATGGTTGCGACATGCACGCCGTTTCTTCCCTCGTTGCATCGCAAGGGGAGAATATACGCTGTGATGTGGACGAGAATCTGTGGCCAGACAGACAGCAGCGTGTGGATGGCCAGGAGGGTGAGGACAGCGACCAGTGAAGAACTGTTAGTTGTGAAACTCCAGCTTTATTTACAGCACTGTAGGCTGCATATAATTTTCATTGTTTTTTGTTTGTGTGTTTATATTACAGTATATTATGCTGTATACATTTTCTTTTTACTCTGATGTATGGAAGTTACTTTATGTGTGTGAATGATAATGGTTACAATTTCCTTGGCAGTATGAGAGCAATGTGTGATGTCAAACCTTGGAGGCTACTCTTACCCTAAAATCCTATTTATTTTTTTCAGTTTTATACACAATTGTATTCTGTTAGCTAGACAAAAAACAGTACAGTAACCATTGTCAATGAAGGACTGGGCTAAGACTGAAAGGTGGACATGAGGGATATTTCAATGGTCCTCTGCCATAGTGACAAAACATCTAAACATTTTGACTTGCAGTGCTTACACAATGCCAAAGGGACGAAGCATTTTGGGGGCACTGACTGTTTAAATGAGAAGGAAATTTAGTTTTGACACATGCGTGAACTGTTTTGGGAGAGGTATGAGCTTTTGCAGGTGAACCATGGTGTTGTGCCGAACCATCCACGTTATTTTGGCTAAAGCACCAAGAGTGTTGAGAACGTCCGGTCTGTTTCAAGAAATGAGCCAAAGCAATTGAGAAGGATCTTTGCCATTTTCGTGGCACTGACTCCTTATATGGGAAAGGAATTTAGTTTTGAAGCATGAGTGAACAGTTTTAGGAGAGATATGAGCTTTTGCAAGTGAGCTATAGTGTTGTGCTGAACTGTAAGACTGTTTTGCCAAATGATCTTAGAGTTTTGAGAATGTAATTTCTGTTTCAAGAAATGAGCCAAACCAATGGAGAAAAACTGTAATTCAGATGTAGAAACAGTGAATGATGGAGTAAGAGGAGCAATAGCAGGGGGCTGGAAAGCAGGTGATTCCTATGGGTACAGGGGGGAGAAAGAGGAAAGCAGGTGATTCCTATGGGTACAGGGGGTAGAAAGAGGAAAGCAGGTGATTCCTATGGGTACAGGGGGGAGAAAGAGGAAAGCAGGTGATTCCTATGGGTACAGGGGGGAGAAAGAGGAAGGCAGGTGATTCCTATGGGTACAGGGGGGAGAAAGAGGAAGGCAGGTGATTCCTATGGGTACAGGGGGGAGAAAGAGAAAAGCAGGTGATTCCTATGGGTACAGGGGGGAGAAAGAGGAAAGCAGGTGATTCCTATGGGTACAGGGGGGGAGAAAGAGGAAAGCAGGTGATTCCTATGGGTACAGGGGGGAGAAAGAGGAAAACAGGTGATTCCTATGGGTACAGGGGGGAGAAAGAGGAAAGCAGGTGATTCCTATGGGTACAGGGGGGAGAAAGAGGAAAGCAGGTGATTCCTATGGGTAAAGGGGGGAGAAAGAGGAAAGCAGGTGATTCCTATGGGTACAGGGGGGAGAAAGAGGACAGCAGGTGATTCCTATGGGTACAGGGGGGAGAAAGAGTAATGCAGTTCCCTGGTGGACTGAAGAGTGTAGAGAAGCAGTGAAGTGTAGGAACAGGGCTTTCAGAATGTTGAAAAGGTCCCATAACTACCAGCACCTGATTCAGTATAAACAAGCACAAGCAGTAGTAAGGAGAAACATTAGGACAGCTAAGAGGGAGTATTGGTGCCGGTTCTGTAGAAACATAGGCAGGACTACTCCTGTGGGAGAGGTATGGGGGATGATTAAGAGGATGAGTGGGGTCAGACGAGATTGGGATCACCCAGTGCTGAAAATTGGGGAGATTGTTGCAGTGAGAGATATGGAGAAGGCAGAGATGTTAGGCCAGACATATGTGAAGGTACACAGCTCAAATAATCTGACAGAAGAGGGGCAGCGTGGGAGAGAGAGGGTCAGAGGATAACATCCAGGGGTCCTGGATCAGAGAGAGATGGTGGGGGATACATTGAATGGCTCTTTTTACGTTGGCTGAGATGAGGAGAGCATTAGCTAAAGCTGGGGTAACATCTCCTGGTAAGGATGAGATGTGGCTCATCTCAGTGACACTGCAATGGGGAAAGTATTGGGCCTTTACAATAAGGTATGGCAGGAATGGAAATTGCCTGGAAGTTGGAAGCAGGCGGTAGTGGTGCCAATACGGAAACCAGGGAAAGACCCTACTAGTCCTTCAAGCTATAGGCCGATAGCGTTGACATTTCACGTATGTCAACTTATGGAAAGGATGATAACGGAAAGGCTGACTTACTTCCTGGAGAGTAAAGGACTAATGTCACCAGGTCAAAGTGGGTTCAGGAAAGGCAGGGGAACGATGGATCCTGTACTGTGCCTTGAGTCAGTCATACAGAAGACACAGGCAAAAAAAGAGGTGGTGGTAGCCATTTTCTTTGATGTAGAGAAAGTTTATGATATGATGTGGAAGGAAGGCCTACTTATCAAGCTGGATAACATGGGGGTTGGAGGAAGGGTTTTTAACTGGATAAAGGATTTTCTTTTTGGGCGATCAATACAAGTGAGGGTGGGGAGCTCTATGTCAGAAAGCTATGAGGTGGATAATGGTACCCCCCAAGGAAGTGTCATTAGTCCTTTGTTGTTCTCCGTTATGATTGACGATGTATTCTCTCAGGTAAGACCTGATATTGGGAGATCATTGTTTGCGGATGATGGGGCACTGTGGAAGAGAGGGATAAATATTACCCATACAGCCAGTAGAGTTCAAGAAGCGATTAGTGAAGTTGAGCAGTGATCCCTCAGCTGGGGCTTGAACTTTTCAGTTGAGAAAACACAGACTGTGTTTTTTCTAGAAGGAAGATTGGGGAGGAAATATACTTGAAGTTGTTTGGAAGTAATCTGGAGAGGGTGGGAGGGTTTAGGTTCCTGGGGGCCATGTTTGACACTCAAATGACATGGGCGGAGCACATTAACAGAGTAGTTGTTAAAGGAAATAAAATATTGAATGTGATGCGTTGCAGATAGAATGGCATTGAAAATGATATATATAACGCTGTTAAGGTCATCACCGGATTATGGAAGTATAGCATATGGATAAGCAGCTCAGACATCTTTAAAATAGCTAGATGTTATCCAGGCCCAAGCCCTAAGAATGTTGTGGAGCACTCAGGACCTCCCCGGTGGCAGCGATGCAGGTAGAGTTGGTAGAGATGCTGTTAAAGTTAAAATGACAACAGCTAGCCATGGTATATTGGGTAAATCTAGAAGGACATATGGTTACACATCCTACAAAAAACGTACTCCTAGAGTGCTGCGAACATGAACACAATCTGAATACAAGCTTTGGGTGGATAGGCAATTGCATGGCGAGAGAGATTGTTTGGGAGGGAGATTAGCTCCTCTGTGGTTCTTCTTGCTATCCCACCTTGGTTTCTCCCTCAGCCAGTGATAGATCTAGGCTTGCTTGAGAGGGTAAGAGATGTTGAGGAAGGAGTAGATTCAGTTGTAAGTGAACATTTAAGAACACAAAACAATGCTTCCTTGAATATATTCACAGATGGATCTAAGGACCCTAAAACAGTGAGGACACTGTTCCTGAGTTTAAGGTGGCAGTGACGAAAAGAGCACCGGATCATTTATCTGTTTACACAATGGAGTTGTTGGCCGTACTATTGGCTGCAGAGTGGGTGGAGGAGGTGTGGCCAGACAGGGTAGACATCTGCTCTGACTCCTGTGCAACACTGATGATCTTAAATTCATTTATGTCTCAGAGCAGACTGGATGTATTGTATGAGGTTTTGCAGTGCTTGTATGGGGTGAAACAGATGGGGGTATTTGTGATGTTCCTCTGGGGACCAGCTCATGTGGGAGTAGAGGGGAATGAGGAGGTGGATGTTATCGCCAAGCAGGCTCTTAAACATCCTAATGTTGAGATGGAATTGTCAATCAGTAAAGCAGAAGACAAGGGGTTAATAAGAACAGTGGTTAAAAACAAATGGCAAGAGTTGTGGAACAGGGAGAGAAAGGGAAGACACCTGTATAAGATCCAGGAAAAGGTGGGGGCAGGGAGGTCCTCAGGCCGAGAGAGAAGGGAGGAAAGTGTAGTCACAAGGCCGAGACTGGGACACACAAGGCTCAATAGTACATTGACATTTGTGGGGAAACATCTGACTGGGAGGTGTGATCACTTTCAGTGTCAGTAGGAGATTGAGACAGTAGAACATGTTCTATTTCAGTGCCAGAAATATGTGAGGGAAAGGGAGCGATTGTTGTTAGATTTGAGGAGTAATGGGGTTGAAGAGCTAGGATTAAGTGAACTGCTGGGGAAGTCTTCAGGGATGTAGTATTTCATTAGGTATTTCATTTTTTAAAGGATTATTGGGTTGGATTTAGACCTTCACTGTCTCTGGTCCACACTCCAGTCCAGCTGGTGGCGGTAACTCACCTTAAAGTTGGTTGCCAACTGCCATATAACATCCACAGAAGAAGAAGAAGCAAATTAACCAACCACAACAATGACGCATGGTGTTGGAAGAGGTAAAAAAATAAATATATAATACTTTATATGGTCAATGGGAGAGGTAATTAACGAAACAAAGGGAGGCAACGGAAAACAACTCCTTTCCAATACATTGCCCCCCCTATACCCATGATTTTGCTCTTCATTTGTGAATAAGGATAGTAGGAGCAACAATTCGCATGCAGTTGAGCGCGCAAACTGGACTATAATATTTTTCCTCGGTTAGCCTATTAACACGACTATTACATAATTTATTGAAGCTTTTTATTTTTACTTTATCAGGCGTACATTTCGAAGGTGTTTTATGACACCTTTATTTTTGACTGCTACGGTTTACCCCCGTGCTCACAGCAAGATGTGTTGAGCTCTTTACTATAGCAGTATCGTCGGGGACTCTAGACTGCACAGACATTTGCGCTACATTCGAGTGAAACCAACGGGGAAATAACATTAAACACGGAATACAATGACTATGTCCGTCCAGGAGAGCAATTCAGGGTCCGAGGGGAAAGAGGAGGAGAGTGAAGATGAGAGTGAAATCCTGGAGGAAAGCCCATGCGGTCGCTGGCAAAAACGAAAAGAGCAGGTTGGTGTATATTTGGTTGCGCCGGTGGCAGTGAATCAACTTGTGGGCTACACCTATTGACAGTTATAGGAGAGACAAGGAAAACGTCATTCTGTTTGGAACATGATTGCCTGCTAGGCCTATAGGCTACGTCGTAACCAATCTAATAACCATTGGGGTTGGCTGGTGATGCCTGTCTGATGGTGCCTTCCTCTCTGTACTCTGTATTGTAGCAGCAGGTGCAACTGATAGATTACATAGTAGTGGTAGGCAACTAGATTCAGCTGCGGCCCGATTTTCGTAGTAACGGATGGTCAGGGGCCAGAACATAGCCACAATTCCTAGCCTACTCCACCCATACTCCACGAAGGTTTTCCACCACACAGCTTTGACCAACTACTGTAGCTATGTTGGTCTATTGTACTTTAAACAATGTTTATGCAGGTTGCTTAGCATTCAATCCTTCTCAATTAGCTTAATTCATTCTCTTAGAGGAGGTGCTCCCACAATAACATGATTTGTACCACATACAAGTTAAAGTATTGGATTGTTCACACACCACACTAATCCCATTCCACTGACTTTTAAATATTTTTTTTTATTATATGAGAATTATATGAAAACGAGCTTTGCTTTTATACTTACAAGACCATCATGCTTGATTGATCGGGCAGTTTTGTCTCGTAGTAATGTGGTGCCTGCCTGTATTTCCTTAAACCTTTATGTCATTGAGAATTATTTATTTTTCATAACATCTTGTTTTGATCAGTAGGTGCCCAACATAACACCATGTGGTGGTGTGTTGGACACAGTCACTCATATATATATATATGAGGTCTATAGAGCCTGTCTGCCTTCCTGATTTCTGTAACCGTTAGCTTACCTGTGTAATATTGACATAACCTCAGAAAGACTTGTTTTGCAAACATGGTCCAGTTTTATCAATTGCTGTGCTGATCAATGGGCAGTTTATTAACCTCTACGAGATCGGTGTCCCGTATACGGCACGGTTGAGCTAACGTGCGCTAATGTGATTAGCATGACTGTTGTAAGTAACAGCAAACTTTCCAGGACACACGCTCTCCGGTACAGTTGAAACCCGGATTCATCCGTGAAGAGCTAATTTCTTCACATTTTCTAAGGAGATGCCCACTGAAGTCCCTGAGACGGTATCTGACAGTTTGTGCCGAAATTCTTCGATTGTGCAAACCCAGAATTTAATCCGCTGTACGGGTGGCTGGTCTCAAACGATCCTGCAGGTGAAGAAGCCGAATGTGGAGGTCCTGGGCAGGCGTGGATACACGTGGTCTGCGGTTGTGAGGCCGGTTGGACGTACTTCCAAATTCTCTGAAATGATGTTGGAGGCGGCTTATGGTAGAGAAATGAACATTAAATTATCTGGCAACAGCTCTAGTGGACATTCGGGCAGTCAGCATGCCAATTGCATGCTCCCCCTAAACTTAAGATATCTGCGGCATTGTGTTGTGAGACCAAACTGCACATTTTAGAGTGGCTTTTTATTGTCCCCAGCACAAGATGCACCTGTGTAATGATCATGCTGTTTAATCAGCATCTTGATATGCCACACCTGTCAGGTGGATGGATTATCTTGGCAAAGGAGAAATGCTCACTAACAGGGATGTAACCAAAATTGTGCACAGAATTTGAGAGAAATAAGCTTTTTGTGCATATGGAACATTTCTGGGATCTTTTTATTTCAGCTCATGAAACATGGGACCAACACTTTACATGTTGCGTTTATATTTATGTTCAGTGTGTATATACGTACAGTGGGGAGAACAAGTATTTGATACACTGCTGATTTTGCAGGTTTTCCTACTTACAAAGCATGTAGAGGTCTGTAATTTTTTATCATAGGTACACTTCAACTGTGAGAGACAGAATCTAAAACAAAAATCCAGAAAATCACATTGTATGATTTTTAAGTAATTCATTTGCATTTTATTGCATGACATAAGTATTTGATCACCTACCAACAAGTAAGAATTCCGGCTCTCACAGACCTGTTAGTTTTTCTTTAAGAAGCCCTCCTGTTCTCCACTCATTACCTGTATTAACTGCACCTGTTTGAACTCGTTACCTGTATAAAAGACACCTGTCCACACACTCAATCAAACAGACTCCAACCTCTCCACAATGGCCAAGACCAGAGAGCTGTGTAAGGACATCAGGGATAAAATTGTAGACCTGCACAAGGCTGGGATGGGCTACAGGACAATAGGCAAGCAGCTTGGTGAGAAGGGAACAACTGTTGGCGCAATTATTAGAAAATGGAAGAAGTTCAAGATGACGGTCAATCACCCTCGGTCTGGGGCTCCATGCAAGATCTCACCTCGTGGGGCATCAATGATCATGAGGAAGGTGAGGGATCAGCCCAGAACTACACGGCAGGACCTGGTCAATGACCTGAAGAGAGCTGGGACCACAGTCTCAAAGAAAACCATTAGTAACACACTACGCCGTCATGGATTAAAATCCTGCAGCGCACGCAAGGTCCCCCTGCTCAAGCCAGCGCATGTCCAGGCCCGTCTGAAGTTTGCCAATGACTATCTGGATGATCCAGAGGAGGAATGGGAGAAGGTCATGTGGTCTGATGAGACAAAAATATAGCTTTTTGGTCTAAACTCCACTCGCCGTGTTTGGAGGAAGAAGAAGGATGAGTACAACCCCAAGAACACCATCCCAACCGTAAAGCATGGAGGTGGAAACATCATTCTTTGGGGATGCTTTTCTGCAAAGGGGACAGGACGACTGCACCGTATTGAGGGGAGGATGGATTGTGCATTGTATCGCAAGATCTTGGCCAACAACCTCCTTCCCTCAGTAAGAGCATTGAAGATGGGTGGCTGGGTCTTCCAGCATGACAACGACCCGAAACACACAGCCAGGGCAACTAAGGAGTGGCTCCGTAAGAAGCATCTCGAGGTCCTGGAGTGGCCTAGCCAGTCTCCAGACCTGAACCCAATAGAACATCTTTGGAGGGAGCTGAAAGTCCGTATTGCCCAGCGACAGCCCCGAAACCTAAAGGATCTGGAGAAGGTCTGTATGGAGGAGTGGGCCAAAATCCCTGCTGCAGTGTGTGCAAACCTGGTCAAGACCTACAGGAAACGTATGATCTCTGTAATTGCAAACAAAGGTTTCTGTACCAAATATTAAGTTCTGCTTTTCTGATGTATCAAATAATATTGTCATGCAATAAAATGCAAATTAATTACTTAAAAATCATACAATGTGATTTTCTGGATTTTTGTTTTAGATTCCGTCTCTCACAGTTGAAGTGTACCTATGATAAAAATTACAGACCTCTACATGCTTTGTAAGTAGGAAAACCTGCAAAATCGGCAGTGTATCAAATACTTGTTCTCCCCACTGTACATACACACACACACACAGCCTGCAAACACATTGTTTGAAGTACAATAGAATAACATAGCTACTGTTGTAGGTCAAAACTGTCTGCTGGAAAACCTTGAGAGAGGGTAGGCATTGTGGTGCTCATGGGTGGAGTAGGCATTGTGGCTTATGACCAATGAGCTACTACTCACTTAAAACTTATTTTTTTGTTATTAATGTAAATGGATTTTTCAACCAGAAGGTGATTTTCTGTTAAAGGGGAACTGCACCCGCTGATTTTGCCTAGTTGTTAAGCTTGCTTCTCAAGAAATGACAGAAGCCAAACGTGAGTTGGCTTGGGGGTATGGTTTGATGTGGGTGTTTCCTTGCCACCACCAAGACACACCCATCATCGGTCAGAACCTTGCCCGCAGCTATTTCCCTCCCACTCAATCACAACAAACAAACCCCTGCAGGTTGAGTTCAATAACTACAGACAGATGTGTGGTGAGATGCCGGAGGAAGCTTTGAATAGGTCAGGAGTCTACAGAGTAATATGAGAAGAATGCAGTTGCTCAATTTATGTAGATATTCTAAACTAAGGGTTTCAAATGTAGTAACAGGTCCATGTAGAATCAACAACCCTTTCCATAATACCATAGAAGCAGTGTCCTGCTAATACAACAATGTCACCTTTCATTGTCATTCCCAGCCGATACAAATACTGTGCCTATTGGCATTTTGTCTGGTGGTAGTGGGGCTACTTTGGCAAGCATGTCAGAGTGGTCATACCTTCCTGTGTGGTGTCCAGTATACAACATGAGTTCTCTGGTCCTGGTACGGAATACACAGGGTTTCTCCTTCCACATATTGACTGATATCCTTCAATTCAATAATACAAAAAGTATAAAAGTTATGTAAAATGTTTATGCCAAGTGCCAGGTCTTTCTCCATTCAGATACATCAGTATCAAGCCTGTCTGTCAGTCTAGAATTCATCACATCATCTTGCAAATCTCCATGTGCTGGCTCCATACATGTTTCTGTGAACACATACACTCATAGTCACTGTTCTATTACCAATGCAGTTAGGATAGGTAATATCTGACACACAAACAGGTACTATGTTGAAGTTTGAACAGGTCAGATAAAACCTATCCCAATTATGGTTTCCCCATCAAACGACTAGGGCAATAGGGCTGACCCCAATTAGTCGACTGGTCGATTGTTTGGTCGTTAGGCTGTTGGTCGACCGAGATTGTTTTATTCGAGCATTAACAAAAATATTAACTACATTAACTACTTGTTTTCGAAAGAAAATCATTTTTTTTGTCCATTAAAATAACATCAAATTGATCAGAAATACAGTGTAGACATTGTTAATGTTGTAAACGGCTGATTTGTAATGGAATATCTACATAGGCGTACAGAGGCCCATTATCAGCAACCATCAGTCCTGTGTTCCAATTGCACGTTGTGTTTGCTAATCCAAGTTTATCATTTTAAATGGCTAATTGATCATTAGAAAACCCTTTTGCAATTATGTTAGCACAGCTGAAAACTGTTGTGCTGATTAAAGAAGCAATACAACTGGCCTTCTTGAGACTAGTTGAGTATCTGGAGCATCAGCAATTGTGGTTTTGATTACAGAATCAAAATGGCCAGAAACAAAATAACTTTCTTCTGAAACTCGTCAGTCTATTCTTGTTATGAGAAATGAAGGCTATTCCATGCGAGAAATTGCCAAGAAACTGAAGATCTCGTACAACGCTGTGTACTTCTCCCTTCACAGAACAGCGCAAACTGGCTCTAACCAGAATAGAAAGAGGAGTGGGAGGCCCCGGTGCACAACTGAGCAAGAGGACAAATCTAGTTTGAGAAACGGACGCCTCACAGGTCCTCAACTGGCAGCTTCATTAAATAGGACCCACAAAACACCAGTCTCAACGTCACCAGTGAAGAGGCGACTTCTGGAGGAGTGCTTGATGCCATCTGTCAAGCATGGTGGAGGCAATGTGATGGTCTGGGGGTGCTTTGGTGGTGGTAAAGTGGGAGATTTGTACAGAGTAAAAGGGATCTTGAAGAAGGAAGGCTATCACCCTGTGGACGGCGCTTGATTGGAGCCAATTTCCTCCTACAACAGGACAATGACCCAAAGCACAGCTCCAAACTATGCAATAACTATTTAGGGAAGAAGCTGTCAGCTGGTATTCTGTCTATAATGGAGTGGCCTGCACAGTCACCGGATCTTTTTATTTAATTTTTTTATTTAACCTTTATTTAACCAGGTAAGCCAGTTGAGAACAAGTTCTCATTTACAACTGCGACCTGGCCAAGATAAAGCAAAGCAGTGCGATAAAAACAACAACACAGAGTTACATATGGGGTAAAAAAATACATAAAGTCAAAAAATACAACCGAAAATATATATACAGTGTGTGCAAATGTAGCAAGTTATGGAGGTAAGGCAATAAATAGGCTATAGTGCAAAATAATTACAATTAGTATTAACACTAGAATGCTAGATGTGCAAGAGATTATGTGCAAATAGAGATACTGGGGTGCAAAAGAGCAAAATAAATAACAATATAGGGATGAGGTAGTTGGGTGGGCTAATTTCAGATGGGCTGTGTACATGTGCAGTGATCGGTGATCGGTAAGGTGCTATTGAGCTGTTGTGGGAGCAGCTTGACCGTATGGTACGTAAGAAGTGCCCATCAAGCCAATCCAACTTGTGGGAGGTGCTTTAGGAAGCATGGGGTGAAATCTCTTCAGATTACCTCAACAAATTGACAACTAGAATGCCAAAGGTCTGCAAGGCTGTAATTGCTGCAAATGGAGGATTCTTTGATGAAAGCAAAGTTTGAAGGACACAATTATTATTTATATTAAAAATCATTATTTCTAACCTTGTCAATGACTACATTTCCTATTCATTTTGCTATATTTCCTATTCAAACTCATTTCAGGTATGTTTTCATGGAAAACAAGGACATTTCTAAGTGACCCCAAACTTTTGAACGGTAGTGTATATAGTCTACCGGTCAAAGTTTTAGAACACCTACTCATTCAAGGGTTTTTCTTTATTTTTACTATTTTCTACATTGTAGAATAATAGTGAAGACATCAAAACTATGAAATAACACATATGGAATCATGTAGTAACCAAACAAGTGTTAAACAAATCTAAATATATTTGAGATTTGAGATTCTTCAAATAGCCACCCTTTTGCCTTGATGAAAGCTTTGCACACTCTTGGCATTCTCTCGAATGCTTTTCCAACAGTCTTGAAGGAGTTTCCACGTATGCTGAGCACTTGTTGGCTGCTTTTCCTTCACTCTGCGGTCCGACTCATCCCAAACCATCTCAATTTGGTTGATGTCGGGGGATTGTGGAGGCCAGGTCATCTGATGCAGCACTCCATCACTCTCCTTCTTGGTAAAATAGCCCTTACACAGTGTTGGGTCATTGTCCTGTTGAAAAACAAATGATAGTCCCACTAAGCCCAAACCAGATGGGATGGCGTATCGCTGCAGAATGCTGTGGTAGCCATGCTGGTTAAGTGTGCCTTGAATTCTAAATAAATCACAGACGGTGTCACCAGCAAAGCACCCCCACCCCATAACACCTCCTCCTCCATGCTTTACGGTGGGAAATACACATGCGGAAATCATCCGTTCACCCACATCGCGTCTCACAAAGACACGGTGGTTGGAACCAAAAATCTCGAATTTGGATTCCAGACCAAAGGACACATTTCCACCAGTCTAATGTCCATTGCTCATATTTCTTGGCCCAAGCAAGTCTCTTCTTCTTATTGGTGTCCTTTTAGTAGTGGTTTCTTTGTAGCAATTCGACCATGAAGGCCTGATTCACGCAGTCCCCTCTGAACAGTTGACATTGAGATGTGTCTGTTACTTGAACTCTGTGAAGCATTTATTTGAGCTGGTAACTCTAATTAACTTATCCTCTGCAGCAGAGGTAACTCTGGGTCTTCCATTCCTGTGGCAGTCCTCATGAGAGCCAGTTTCATCATAGCGCTTGATGGTTTTTGCGACTGCACTTGAATAAACGTTTTTAAAGTTTTTGAAATGTTCCGTATTGACTGAACTTCATGTCTTAAATGAATGATGGACTGTCGTTTCTCTTTGCTTATTTGAGGTGTTCTTGCCATAATATGGACGTGGTCTTTTACCAAATAGGGCTATCTTCTGTATAACCCCCCTACCTTGTCACAACAGAACTGATTGGCTCAAACGCATTAAAAAGGAAAGAAATTCCACAAGTTAACTTATAACAAGGCACACCTGTTAATTGAAATTCATTCCCAGTGACTGCCTAATGAAGCTGGTTGAGAGAATGCCAAGAGTGTGCAAAACTGTCATCAAGGCAAAGGGTGGCTATTTGAAGAATTGTTTGTTTAACACTGTTGGTTACTACATGATTCCATATGTTATTTCATCGTTTTGATGTCTTCACTATTATTCTACAATGTGGAAAATAGTAAAAATAAAGAAAAACCCTTGAATGAGTAGGTGTTCTGAAACTTTTGACCGGTAGTGTATATTTGCGCCCATCTCAGTGAACTAATCCATTGCGTAGGCCTAGACTAAAAGCCACTTTATGCTTGATCCAAAAATGTGGTTGGAGGCTCCATATGGAGGGTGTGACGCAATTGCGGGGCATGGAGAGGCCAAATCGAGCTCTGTACTGCATCGCCATGCGCCTTCCAAATGTTGTAACAATGCGTTGTGCTCTGTATAGCTCCACATTGACATGATTGGTTGACGGTAGGTGGGGGCGGTACATCTTGTAGAAAACACAAACTCACTTCCTTGACAACAGCTCTGCACTGCTCTGCGAAGCGCAATAAGTATGAATGCCCTGACTTCTGCTGAGGCCGTATCACTGTAAATACTGCATGGCCAATGCAGACATTGGATTGACCATGTGCCCAGATGCACAATGCACTTCTATCTCCAGAATGTGCTCTCTCCCGCCAATTTGTGCACATTCATTGTTTCATAACTTAATTGTGTGAATTGTTTGCGTTTGATTGTTAGTGTATATAAATTCCCCATTACATATATCACCAGTAGTACATTTACCGAAAATTCCTATAATTTCTAATCTACTATGTTTGTTACTTTGGTTACGGTCATTTATGTTAATGCATTCAATATTATTATTCCAGTCTTCCCATTATCATTGTCAGAGTGGACACATTGTTTGCGGAGTGCACAACAAAGTTTTGGTTTATTTCATTCCATTTACGAGTTGTCAATTTAGTAATTGGCCTATAGGCTACCTGGCCTAGAAGTTGGCCTATAGGCTACCTGGCCTGCGCGCAAATATAGGCATATAAATGTGCCCAATTGGGGATCTGATAGTATTTCTGATTGGCTTAACGGACCACCACAAATGACCTGTGGAGCTTCTCAAAGTAATGTTTTCTTTACCTCAAACAGCAAGCAAATGAAGTCTGTTTTTACATCCATTGAGAATTACAATAGTTCCTCAATGTATTTGAAAAATCTTTCCAGCTCTCTCCCTTTCGATAACCACTCAGCGTGAAAGGGAAAAATGTCATGCTCTGATCCAGTGGAAAAGTCATAAAATAGGCCTACCTGATTACTTCTTATCAGTCGTTGACTTGGGCTATTATTAATTGTCACTTTATGGACGCTGTAATCTTGTTCTTATCCATCGCGTAGATATAGAGCAAGGTCGGGGCAAGAAATTTAAATTTTTTTCATAATGCTAAGGACCCGGAATGTGGTTCTCAGTAACGGCCGGACTGCTCATGACAATGGCAGGGAGTGTGTTGTCAACCTCCAATCAAGGTGATTCGCGAATTTTCATCGACATTGGTGTCGTATTGGCTTAGTTATGATGGTAGGGAGATTATAATTTAACATTGAGCATCAATCAATCCCTACTTATTTTAACATTGATCTTCAGTCAATCCCAATGCTGACAATAATTTGTACACTGCAGATTTACCACAACTAAGCCCAAAAAGAGATTGTAACATAACAGTGCACTGTGCACCTGCCAACTCTCCATGAATTCGCAAGTGGCTGAAACGATCTCACCGGAAAAAGCATCAGAGCGAGCGAAACAGCACCCCTCTGTCTTACTATATGTAGCCTATGTTTCTGATGCTGTCTGGCCAAAATAACTATTTTTGGCCAGACAGCATCAAATACATGGGCTACACATACATGTCCTCTGCCTCTACGACGATGGCAGTATTACTAGCAGTACCTGTTTTTTTACTAAAGAAATGTATTATCTTCGATCATTTTTCTGTTAAAATTAAATCTCTAGTTTATTTTTCCTTTTCTCTGTCCCGCTTTGAAAGCGCCTCATTGCTGAAACGCGTGAAACAATGCACGGGAACTCTGTCAGTGTGGAATATTCCATTATTGTGAACCAGTCCGTGTTCACTGAGCAAAGTACAGAAAGATCCTTTCTGAAGGCACTGAATATGTATAATTAGTAGCACTGAAAATAAGACATTTATTTATCTCTTTCTCTTCCCAAACGCTGGGCACTTTGAGAACAGAAGGCTCTGTCCATCTATTCAGTTGTTTCTACTATTATGAGAAACTTGGATCATATCATAACACATTTATTACACATCTATAACCATTTCATGAATGTGGTTTAACAGGTCCCAACCGCATTATTAAAGGTTAATGAAATATATCCATAGCATGTCTATAGCACATATTTAGATATCTTAATAGATACATCATTACAATGACAGCGTAGTGTCATCATTATGGCTGTTCTCAAAAGTGTGCTTCTGCCATACAAGTGTTAGTAAATATGCCAAAAGGCCAAAGGACGTTTAGAAAATTATGCTGATATATAGCCTGTACCAGCCCCATTTTACCCACCACGGGTGCAGGCCCGTGACTTACCTTATCCTTCTTCTCTCTGAGGTCAATGGTGCATGAAGATCACCACAGGGTTGAATCCTAAGGGTACATTTTGTGGATCAAATCGTGTAGTTGAGGGTCATATCATAACTTTCGTAACTCATTAACAGCCCTCCTCCACATCACAATTAGGCCTAAATTGGTCATACTGGTCTATAACACACACATGAAGGGTCTATGTATGAGAAGATTGCCAGAGAGGAAGGAAACCGCTGAGGGATTTCACCATGAGGCCAATGGTGACTTTAAAACAGTTAGAGTTTAATGGCTGTAATAGGAGAAAACTGAGGATGGATCAACAACATTGTAGTTACGCCACAATACTAACCTAATTGACAAGCGTGAAAAGAAGGAAGCCTGTACAGGATAAAAATATTCAAAAAAATGCATCCTGTTTGCAACAAGGCACTAAAGTAATTGCTTTGACACATTTTGTCCTGAAATACAAAGTGTTATGTTTGGGGCAAAACCAATACAACACATTACTGAGTACCACTCTCTAGGATTGGGCGGTAGCCACATTTGCATATTGTCATACCATCCTTCTCTCATCCTGGGATTTAAAGTATTACGCCAAAAAAAGCCCATTCGGCGTCTATTACCAGAATAGCATAAGTAATAGCGAATTTCCATGGAGGGTGCTAGCTAAATATGGTAACTAAAATAAATGAATTGCAAAAACAGGTAATCCAGCTCATAAAGCGTGTTTACACATGCTGCTCCAAAGCCAGGACTGTTCTTCCTTCAGACAAGCATGCATCAAAACTTTGTTCATTTACACAATGTCTCTCATTCACATTCGCTTGGAAATGTCCAAACTCACACAAAATGCCATTCGGTAGCTCCTACCTAGTGCCTTCGGAAAGTATTCAGACCCCTTGACTTTTTCCACATTTTGTTACGTTATAGCCTTATTCTAAAATGGATTAAATAAATAAAAATCCTCATCAATATACATACAATACCCCATAATGACGAAGCAAAAACAGGTCTGTAGAAATGTTTGCAAATTCATAAAGAACTATAAGTATTCATTCAAATTCATAATAATAAGTATTCAGACCCTTCGCTATGAGACTCGAAATGTAGCTCAGGTGCATCCTGTTTCCATTGATCATACTTGAGATGTGAGTCCACTTGTGGTAAATTCAATTGATTGGACATGATTTGGAAAGGCACACACCTGTCTATATAAGGTCCCACAGTTGATAACGCATGTCAGAGCAAAAACCAAGCCATGAGGTCAAAGGAATTGTCCGTAGCGCTCCGAGACAGGATTGTGTCGAGGACCGATCTGGGGAAGGGTACCAAAACATTTCTTCAGCATTGAAGGTCCCCAAGAACACAGTGGCCTCCATCATTCTAAAATGGAAGAAGTTTGGAACCACCAAGACTCTTCCTAGAGCTGGCCGCCCGGCCAAACTGAGCAATCGGGGGAGAAGGGTCTTGGTCAGGGAGTTGATCAAGAACCCGATGGTCACTCTGACAGAGCTCCAGAGTACCTCTGTGGAGATGGGAGAACCTTCCAGAAGGACAACCATCTCTGCAGCACTCCACCAATAAGGCCTTTATGGTAGAGTGGCCAGACGGAAGCCACTCCTCAGTAAAAGGCACATGACAGCCCACTTGGAGTTTGCCAAAAGGCACCTAAAGACTCTCAGACCATGAGAAACAAGGTTCTCTGGTCTGATGAAACCAAGATTGTACTCTTTGGCCTGAATGCCAAGCGTCACATCTGGAGGAAACCTGGCACCATTCCTTTGGTGAAGCATGGTGGTGGAAGCATCATGCTGTGGGGATGTTTTTCAGCGGCAGAGACTGGGAGACTAGTCAGGATCAATGGAAAGATGAACTGAGCAAAGTACAGAAAGATCCTTGATGAAAACCTGCTCCAGAGCACTCAGCGCCTCAGACTGGGGCGAAGGTTCACCTTCCAACAGGACAACAACCCTAAGCACACAGCCAAGACAACGCAGAAATGGCTTCGGGACAAGTCTCTGAATGTTCAGACAGAGCCCGGACTTGAACCCGATCGAACATCTCTGGAGAGACCTGAAAATAGCTGTGCAGCAACGCTCCCCATCCAACCTGACAGAGTTTGAGAGGATCTGCAGAGATGAATGTGAGAAACTCCCCAAATACAGGTGTGCCAAGCGAATGTGAATGAGAGACATTGTGCAAATGAACAAAGTTTTGATGCATGCTTGTCTGAAAGAAGAACAGTAGTTGCTCTGGAGCAGCATGTGTAAACATGCTGTGTCTGTGTGGAGTTTGGCCTGCCTGCTCTGCTCGGAGAAGATGGTGGACCTGCACACCGGAGAAGATGGGGGAGGAGCAGACTAGCTGAGAACGGAGAGGAGAAAAAATGCAAGGAAATCAAAAGATAGCAGTGGCAGCTGTACAGATCATCCAAAGGGCTTTGACTTCTCAAACACGACAGAAGGTTAACACAATACGATGCCCCGTCACCTTATTAATTCAGCCACTTACTTAGATAACTAGCAAGTTAAACTTAGGGGTAGCATTAAAGCAGAATTCTTCGTTTTTCACACAGGAAATCTACACAGAACTAAAATGCTTCTTATTGTAATTTCTGCTCAGCGTCAGACACAGTTTGTGCTTTATTTGCACTTCTCCAATCGGATGGGAATTCACAAAGGGCATTTTATCAGCAGACAGTGCTCTGACTGATGTGTAGCTACTTTTCTCTGGTGCTTTTCTCAGTGTGCCAGCCTACTTTTCTCAGATAATATGCAAGATTAAACAAAACATTAGGAAATGTAACTGGCTACATTCTTTCTTTCTATGACAAACATTAGAAATATGATGGTCATGCATCGTTTTTGCAAAAAATACCTTGCTTTTTCATTGTAAGCTCATTTAGTTGTGTGGCTGCCAGCCAAATAGCATTGCACTTCTGTTGTCATCTGATGAAAATGAAGCTTTTTTCTGCCGAATGTGTTGCACTAATGTATTTTTTGTGAAGGAAAACTGTAGTTGCACGTCCCTGATCAGTTTATTGAAGCAAAAAAACGCTGTTGACTTTCAATATAAAACGCGACCCCTGACAATACACAGCTGGACTCACCTGCTCCTGCTTTCTCCCGTTGTGCTATTTACAAACAAACACGTGATTGGCTCAATTGTTCTGGGGAACTACGGTATGCTTCATAATGTGAAATAATGTGACGGGTGAAATGAAGAATGCGATCTGCTTTATCTCCTAATGTATTGCACAAGTTGACTGCAGGTATTTACTTTAAAAAGTAGCTATAAAATGTTGTGAAAAATGTCAAAGAAATAGTTTTAACGGTATTGACGTTATTTAAAAACCATCCTGTGTCTATTTCCAAATACCCCGATATATGGTATATACGGTATATCGCCCAAGCCTACCATTCTCCATATTTTTAAGTATAGTGGTGGCTGCATCATGTTATGGGTATGCTTGTAATCGTTAAGGACAGGGGAGTTTTTCAGGATAAAAAAGAAACGGAATGAAGCTAAGCACAGGCAAAATCCTAGAGGAAACCTGGTTCAGTCTGCTTTCCACCAGACACTGGGAGATGAATTCACCTTTCAGCAGGGCAATAACCTAAAACACAAGGCCAAATCTACACTGGAGTTGCTTACCAAGAAGACAGTGAATGTTCCTGAGTTGCCGAGTTACAGTTTTCACTTAAATCTGCTAGAAAATCTATAGCAAAACCTGAAAATTGTTGATTAACAATGATCAACAACCAATTTGACAGAGCTTGAAGAATTTTGAAAAGAATAATGGGTAAATGTTGCACAATACTAGTGTGGAAAGCTTTTAGAGACTTACACAGAAAGACTGCCAAAGGTGATTCCAAAGGTGACTGCCAAAGGTGATTCTAACATGCGTTGACTCAGGGGGTTGAATACTTATCTCAGGGTTTCCCAAACTCAGTCCTGGGGCCTCAAATGTTAGAATGTAAGTAAATAATAATTTATAATATGTTTAAAGGTAAATGGCAAATTATAGCACAAAATAATACTAATAATACAAGAAATGATGTGTCTCGTTAATCAATAGGTGATGTCAAAATATTCATAGGTAATCTTGGGTGTTTTTGAATCCAGAGACACAAAAAATCTACGCAACAACATTATAGAAAAATCATAGTTTAGCTTCTTAGCATCCACAGTGTCTAATGATTATTTTCTTACATTGTTGTGTCTCAATGGGCCACTAGGCTATAAAAAGGAGCTAAGTGCAATGGTCAGGTCACTCTGAGAAAGATCTCAGCTTGACGTCGAAACGTCAGTCACCTATTCACATCCTGTACAATGGATTAAAATGAGCTAAAATAAATACATCTCTGCTTTTTTGTTGTTGAGTGCTCCAACTCCTTTCTACCTCAAATGAGTCCTTATGGAAGTGTTTCTTGGTCAGCCCTTCTGCATGATTTTGGCCATTTGTTATTGAGCACCCCTCCTTTCCTTTGTTGGCTGAAGCACGAAAGCCCACCTGAACTCTGGTATATGTATGAATTCTATGCACTCAAAGTAAAGTCAAACCTACTGTATTTTCCCATTCATAAAGCATTTATAGCTAAGCACTTCATGGTAATTAGCTGTGCAGTTTGCCACTGATCTGTAACACTAACATTAAAGGTCTATGTATGAATTCTATGCAGTCAATTTACTGTCATTTCAATTGTTATAAAGCATTTATAAACATGTCTCACTTGGACACGCACTTGGACACTATATGGAAACAACACAGAATGTTAAAGGAAAGATGAACATTTTCCAGATGGAGCACAGAAAACAATTACTAAGGACATCGCCGAAGAATCCTACTATTGACTTTTTTCAGTTTGACTTTTCATTCAAATTCAATTCCCCATGTCAGACTTATACCAATAACTATTTTAGTGAGTAAAACGCAGAGGTGGGACCAAGACATGATTTGAGTCACAAGGTCCGAGGTCGAGGGGTCGAGTCTCGAGTCAAGTCCAAGTTGTGCATTCTAAGACCAAGTCGAGTCAAAAAATAAATTAAAGTCAATTAAAAAATGAATCTGTACATGCAATGAAGTTTAACTACACATCTTTTGTCTATTTATTGAGGCTACCAGACAGCCCTATTCATTATTTAGTCTACAACACATTTTAATTATGTAATTGTAAAATAGGAAAAATGCCAAGGGGGGGTGAATACTTTCGCAAGCCACTGTAGTTATTTTTACTCTGAAATGGGGAATTGAATTTTAATTATTTTATTTGTTAAATCTATTCAAGAATAGTCAAACTGAAAAATGTTAATAGTAGGATTCTTCGGTGATAAGCTCAGAAATTGTTTTCTGTGCTACATCTGGAACATTTTATTATAATGTTCATATTTCCTTTAACATTCTGTGTTGTCTGTATTCTTTTTGATAAGTGTGGCATGTTTATAAATGCTTTATACATTCTTAATGAATGGGAAAATTGGAATGACAGTACATTGACTGCGTATAATTCAAACATAGACCTTTTAATGTTGGTGTTATAGATCAGTGTTAATTACCATGAAGTGCTTAACTATAAATGCTTTATGAATGGGAAAATACAGTAGGTTTGACTTTAGTTTGACTGCATATAATTCATACATACACTGTATACCCTTCATGTGTGTGTTTATAGACCAGTATGAACAACTTAATTGTGATGTGGAGGAGGGCTGTTTAATGAGTTACAAAAGAGTTATGACCCTCAACTACATGATTTGATCCGTAAAATTTACCCTGAGGATTCAACCCTGTGGTGATCTTCATGCACTGTCGACCTCAGTGAGAAGAAGAAGAAGGTAAGTCAGGGGCCTATACCGGCCGGTAGGGGAAATGGGATTGTAAAGTCTATCAGCATCATTTTCAAAACTTGGTTTGGCCTTTAGGCATATTCATTAACACTGGTATACTTTTGAGAACAGCCATAATAATTTAAATAATTAATCTATTAAGATACCTAAATATGAGCTCTTGCATAGCATGACATGAATGCGCTGTGGATATATTTCATTAACCTTTTAATAATGCCGTTATGACCTGTTATAAGACAAAAATGAAATGCTTATAGATGTAATGAATGCGTTATGAATATGTAATCAAAGGAAATCCTTATCTATAGGGTATTGATATGAAATATATTTATGTTAAGAAATTATTGATCTATTATAAATTATTATTCGGCTGTATGGATTAATTTACTCTTGGAGGCCTTTTTTGTCAACAAATGGCTTCATTAACCTGGGCACAGTAGCCAGGCAAAACCCCCCCTCCCTCCCCATTTCCTTTGCAACTTTTAAGCTTCCCGCAGATTTTGCTGCTGCTGAACCAACCTGCTGTAGCAAGACAGAATGAGGCCCCTTGATGACACATCATCAACGAGCCAGCTCATGAGGCCCCTTGATGATGTGAGGCCTGAGGCAATTGCCTCCTCTGCCTAATGGTAAGTCCGCCACAGCCGTAGCTTCCACTGTGCTTCCCACAACTGCCTGACCTCCCTCCTGCTCTCAGCCACAGGGTACTTCACATGACAGACATGTTAGGCCAACAACACACACACACACACACACACACCACCACCCAGCGTTGCTCCCAGTGTTTTTCCACTGATTGATTACTGTAATTTCCATGACCCATGAGCACCAACATGTGAAGTTAATAGGAGCATGTCAAATTGGGTGTCAAGTGAAAGCTAAGTGTATGTTTTTGAGAAATTAAGGCATATATAAATCTTTCAACCATTTTCCATCCTAAATATGAGGAATAAGCAAAGGCTTTGAATACTTGTCAAACGGATGGAAAAGGGGTCTTAGAAAACCTCAACCAGAAAAAGTCTTAAAAGGTATTAGAAATACATAAAAACACTAATGTTAAGACCCCTGCCAACTAATATCAACACTTATATTCAGTTTAGGAAACATTTTTCTGCCTTCTGTAATTTTAAGAAACACATCTTTTAAGATATTTTCTCATTTCTGTCCTTAATGAAGAGGGAGGATAATGAAAGTTCACTGAAGTAACAAGTAAAGATGGACCTATCAATTAGTATAGTGTTTGACTGATATACATTTTGTTTATGAATTATTAAGTGATTAAAACACGAAATTTTGTTAACAAATTGGTAACAGAATTTCTGCGAAATGGATAAAGGAATTTCTGCAATTGAATTGGCTACAATGGGAAATCATAGTCACAAACCACAGTTGGGTCACCTGTTACTGTCCTCCATTCCAGTGGCATACTGTTATGTTCAGTTGAAAGCTGTTTTCTTTCTCTTTCTGTTGTCTGGTGGTCAAAGAAATAGTCTGAAAAGTCTGGACCACCTCGCTCTCTTTCGTTCATTTAGTTCATTTCGTTTTGGTCCAGCCTTGATTTTAATGTCCACAGACGTCTGGACCGGCCTTCATTTTGCCCAAACATAGACATAAACTATGAGCACCTCTATCTTCTGAATGTTTTGTCATTTAGGTCCAAAAAGTAACTTTCTGACCAATTCAACCATGGCCAAATATGTATGGAAAGTTCAAATCAAAAGGGGTACGGTCAAAAATGTATTGAATTCAAATGGAATGACCCTTAGGAAGACATTGTCATTCTGTGGTAGGCAGAGACACACTATAATCTTTTATTATTATAATTTTTTTGTATTACCCATTTTTTTCTCCAATTTTGTGGTATCCAATTGGTAGTTAGTCTTGTCCCATCGTACGGACTCGGGAGAGGCGAAGGTCAAGAGCCGTGCGTCCTCCGAAACCCAACCCAACCGAGCCGCACTGCTTCTTGACACAATGCCCGCTTAACCCGGAAGCCAGCTGCACCAATGTGTCGGAGGAAACACCGTACACCTGGCGACCGTGTCAGCATGCACTGCGCCAGGCCCGCCACAGGAGTCGCTAGTGTGCGATGGGACAAGAACATCCTTGCCAGCGAAACCCTCCCCTAACCTGGACGACGCTGGGCCAATTGTGCGCCGTCCCATGGGTCTCCCGGTCGTGGCCGGTTGCGACTGGACTCTAACCAGGATCTCTAGTGGCACAGCTAGCACTACGATGCAGTGCCTTAGACCACTGCGCCACTCGGGAGGCCCTATTGAGTTAATATTTTTGGTTTTTCCCCACCTGGTTTTCTCTTTGTCAGTTGTGTCATGTTTTTATTAGCAATTTCGCACTTACATTTTTGCTGTCAATTTATACATCATTGCAAACCGCTAGAGGTAGTCACTAGCCTGGTCCGGCAGGTAGCTTAGTGGGTAAGAGCGTTGTGCCAGTAACCGAAAGGTCGCTGGTTCTAATCCCCGAGCCGACTAGGTGAAAAATCTGTCGATGTGCCCTTAAGCAAGGCACTTAACCCTAATTGCTCCTGTAAGTCGCTCTGGATAAGAGTGTCTGCTAAATGACTAAAATGTAAAAATGTAAATGTAATGGTCCCAGACCTGTCTGTTATTTACATTTGAGTCATTTAGCAGACGCTCTTATCCAGAGCGACTTAGTTAGTGAGTGCATACATTTTTCATACTGGTCCCCCGTGGGAATCGAACCCACAACCCTGGCGTTGCAAGCGCCATGCTCTACCAACTGAGCTACACAGGACTACAGTAGTCTTTCCAACTCCTTGTACTCATTGTCAAGCTAATCACGACAATTAGCAAGAGAGCAGAAACAGACTGGCACCCAGTTAAGTAGTCGCCAACTTGGCAGCTTGATTTCAAAGCTTTGTGGTACTCTGCCTACATGGGGCAATCATAGTGTCTGATTTGGGTGTTTGTGCAGCCCTTACATGAGGACAGCCAGATGGACCTCAGAAACCTGCCGAAAGTCATCGCAAAATCCCATCCCTTTTCAAGATAACACACATTCTTATCATCCCATTCGAAAGGAGTGTACATTCCAGAGGCCTATACATGCCCTTTTGAGTTATATTCTTCCTTAAGGGCCTTGGTCAAAAGTAGTGCACTCTATAGGGAAAGGGGTGCCATTTCTGGACGCACACTAGGCATTTACATTGCACCATGGAGGTTAAATGAGCTCACGGACAATGGCGGAGCAACTATACTCTACCTGGACCTGTAAGTGTGGGATCTTTTTATTTGTGGCCTAGCTGGGGAGATTATCACTGTAGTCCAAGGAGCAGGGATAATGAAAGAGGCCTGTCGATGAGTGAGTCCTCTGCCCCCTGCAGCCCAAAGCCCCTTCACCGCTGAACCCCAGGGGGGCTGGGGAGCAAGATGGAAGGAAGTGTGATTTTCACCCAAATAAACCTCCCTAGAGAGACACATTGTCAATCATCCCATGCTTCCATTATTACATCAATGGTAGCAGTAAAGATGGGACTGCAGTGATGGAAGGACCCAGTGGATTGTCTCAATGTAAATTCATGACTGTTGAGGGACTGTGTAAGAATGATGATTGACAGGGTCTAATATATTTGCATAGTTTTGTACAGGTGTGACTGCTCACTGTTGCAGGTCTTTGTTGTGAGACAGAGGGGGGAATAGGTGCCAACTATGTGCACCAACGGCTTTACGCACATGACTGCTTCTCCATGGCAACGTATTAGAAGGTGCATGCTTGACATGCCTGTCATGGAAAAGGTTGATGTCTCTTAAAAAAAACAAGTATTGTCAGCGACATCTTTAGTTGAGCTTTACAGTTACCGTACCATACAGTAGGCCTACATGATATTACAGTACTGTACATGGATCAAATTCATGTGGTAACTGTGACTGACACGTCCTCAAGTAAACAATTATCCTAATGGCCACCATACCCTCAGCTCAGTCTGAGCCACGTGCATAGCTGGCCCTTGTAAGCCTCTGTCATGTCCCAGCTGTAAGTGTTGCCTTGCTTTAAGGGATCACTCTAATGACCACCACTTCCTAATGATCCAACACGGCCCGCTGGACTTTCTCGCCTGGACCGGGCAATAGCTGCTCTACGCGGAATGACAGCCACTCCGATGTCCCCTGGAGGGGAAACTGGGACAAGTGACACAACCCGCGGTTCCACCTGTTAACATGGCTGCATGTCGTCTAACGCAGCACAGGGCCGATGGGTGTCTCTTGTCAACCCTGTCATGTCTTAAATAGACACTCACTGTTATGCAAAAGCACATAACAGAAATGAATCCCCCCCTCATCTCATTTTTGGAGCCCACTTGATTGGATTGGCCGTGGAGGATATTTAATCTGATTGAATTACATGTACACTTTCAGGGAGAGTCTGTTGGATTATTTTTCGTCTGACATGAGTTGAGGAACACATGGATTTCAGACAAAAATGAAAAGCAATCTGGGAAATTCCATGGTAACGGAGTGATGCTGAGACTCAGATGTTTCACTTTAAAATGTATGTCAAACTAAAATCAATGATTGCAAAGTTAAACAAACCATACACATCTATTTACAAAAACACATTTACTTGATGAATGGTACAGATGCAAAGTTTGGTAACAGAATGACAGTTTGTGCTGTTGATGTCATCATTCTGTTACCAAACTTTGCATCTGCACTCAAAGGCACGTGCCCCCTCAGATTATTATAATTTGTTTCTGTAATACTACTAGCCACCTAGCAATTTTATGAAGTTAGACTTTAGAAAAGCAAGCAATAACTCAATCCCACTGGGCACAGACATTAGTTCAATGTCTAGTTTTGATTTACATTTGGTTGAGTTGTCAACTAACGTAAATTCAACTTGAATTCAACAAAAACATTCACCATGTCCTTACGTTGAGGACTTTTTGTATATCCAATCAGTTTTTCACATTGATTCAATGTCATAACATAGATTTCTTTGTTGTTGAAATGATGTGGATACAACATTGATTCAATACGTTTTTTCCCAGTGGGATGTACTGAATAAGACTCACATTCCTTTCAATCTTTAACCCAGATTTTTGCAGAGAAGCATATTTTGTATCCTCGTGACTGACTAAAGAAACTGACAGCTCAAGACCTATGCTTTGATATGCAGAAAAATATACATTTTTTTTTACATAGAATTAAGCATAATGACTACATAACAGGAAAAAAGCTGTTTCAGGTGTTTGAAAAATGCTAAATTCTCCAACCATCCCCCCAGCTATCCTCACGTACTTTGTGCACCCTCCGATTGTTCAAGTAAATGTGTTTTTGTAAAATGTTCCGTGGAAATTGTTTAAAAGTCGTCCTTGTGCATAGAGTTATATGGTTTATTTAACTTTGCAATCATTGGTTTTTATTTGGCATACATTTTAAAGGGAAAAATCTGAGTCTCTGCATCACTCTTTTATCGTGGAATTGGCCAGCATCAAGATGAAATGCTGAAATTATAGGCCTAATGCTCAAGAATTGCTTGTATACATCTAGCTGGTTATCCCTATTGGATATAATTGTAAAGGAGGATCTTCTACTTAATGACGATATATGTAAGACTGCAGTTTAAACCTGATCCATCATAACAACCCATTGAGCCAACCTACATTACTAAAAGTATAGCTCGTCTGGCTACCGTTACCACAAGACCTGTTGGTTCGTCTTCGCTGGGCTGACCAAATTCAGATTCATATCTGTGTGTCGACAGGAGGTTTTCTCATCTAGAATGATGGCCGCTTTACATGTAGTGATATAATTACATTTACATTTACGTCATTTAGCAGACGCTCTTATCCAGAGCGACTTACAAATTGGATGCCCTCCTCCTTTGAGTGCATCTGGAGATTTATGAATGAATGGTTTTATGAGACTGTGGCAGACAGACAGTGTCCTGTATCACTGAAAAGCAAAGGAGTTCCGATGGCAGGGAATCTCGCCTTGAGCAAACTGTACAGTGTACCCCTCATTTGATACTCCACAGTCCACACCGAAGGCATACTTTACAAAAGCAAAAATGTCTTGGGGGCGGCAGGTAGCTTAGTGGTTAAGAGCGTTGTGCCAGTAACCGAAACGTCGCTGGTTCTAATCCCCGAGCCGACTAGGTGAAAAATCTGTCTGTGTCCTTGAGCAAGGCACTTAACCCTAATTGCTCATGTAAGTCGCTCTGGATAAGAGCGTCTGCTAAATGACTCAAATGTAAAACATGTAAAATGTTGACAAAAGATTAAACCGAACATTCAGTGGCACTCACAGTTTTAATAGTTCCGGGCATTTTACGTAGAAGGAAGCTCCATACTGTCACGCTCGTCGGGAACAGAGGAGGACCAAGGCGCAGCGTTGCAGGCAAACATACTCTTTATTTAGCGATAAACGACAAAATAAACAAAACGATAACGTGACAGTTCACGGTCTAACACAAACCAACTCGAAACAAGATCCCACAACTACTGTGGGAAAACGGCCTGTATAAATGTGGTTCTCAGAGACAACCAGCCACAGCTGACACTCGTTGCCTCTGATTGAGAACCACACTGGCCAACATAGAAATGAACCAACTAGAACTACAACACAAATCTACACACCCTGGCTCAACATAACAGTGTCCCCAGAGCCAGGGCGTGACAGTACCCCCCCCTAAAGGCGCGGACTCCGACCGCGTCAACCAAACACCACAGGGGAGGGACCGGGTGGGCACTCCGCCTAGGCGGCGGATCCGGCTCCGGGCCTGATCCCCGCTCCCTCTCCAACCCCCCAAAGTACCCCTGGTCCGGTCTGGCCCCGCTGGCCGGAGCTGGACTGCACACTGGTGGAGCGGATTGCTCTAGCTCCGGTGTGAAGCATCTGACCGGTGCCGGACCAGGCACCGGTGGAACAGGCACGGGACGTGCCGGACTGACGACGCACACCACTGGCTTGGTGTGGGGAGCAGGAGCGGACCGGACCGGGCTGGCGACGCGCACCATTGGCTTGGTGTGGGGAACAGGCACGGGCCGTGCCGGACTGACGACGCACACCACTGGCTTGGTGTGGGGAGCAGGAGCGGACCGGACCGGGCTGGCGACGCACACCACTGGCTTGGTGTGGGGAACAGGCACGGGCCGTGCCGGACTGACGACGCACACCACTGGCTTGGTGTGGGGAGCAGGAGCGGACCGGACCGGGCTGGCGACGCTCACCATAGGCTCGGTGCGGGGAGCAGGAACAGGCCGGGCCGGGCTGGCGACGCGCACCATAGGCTCGATGCGAGGAACAGGAACAGGCCAGACCGTACTGGGGACACACACCACTGGCCCTATGCAGGGATCAGGAATGGGCCGGACCGGACTGGTAACACACCCCAGTACCTCTCGCCGTGCCTCTACACCTTCCTTCACCTCTTCGACCAGTGGCCCCCGTAACCTGGCGGCCTCCTCTGCCAACCCGCTGGGCTGCTCTGTCGCGGTCTCCTGCTGTCCCGTCGTCCACGGCGTTAGCCCCCCCCTAAAAATGTTATGGGCTTCACTCCTACCCGTGGACCAGGTCTCCATACTTTTTGCCAGCCTTTCGCCCTTCTGCTTCCACGTCAAGCCCCTCTCTTCCTCACATGGCTTGACCCAGTCGAGGAGGCGAAGGAGATCCGCTAGAGATCTCTCAGGCGATGGCTCCTGGACTTGCTGCTTGGTCCAGTCTTGGTGGGATCTTCTGTCACGCTCGTCGGGAACAGAGGAGGACCAAGGTGCAGCGTTGCAGGCAAACATACTCTTTATTTAGCGATAAACGACAAAATAAACAAAACGATAACGTGACAGTTCACGGTCTAACACAAACCAACTCGAAACAAGATCCCACAACTACTGTGGGAAAACAGCCTGTATAAATGTGGTTCTCAATCAGAGACAACCAGCCACAGCTGACACTCGTTGCCTCTGATTGAGAACCACACTGGCCAACATAGAAATGAACCAACTAGAACTACAACACAAATCTACACACCCTGGCTCAACATAACAGTGTCCCCAGAGCCAGGGCGTGACACGTACTGAAGTTTGTGTGTTCAATGTGTTAACCATTCTCTTTTTCTACGAATGGAATTGACCTTTGTAGTGTGTGAAGGAAGACATGTTTTATGGCCCTCCTTTTATGGGTCTGCCAGACATGAGAGTAGTTCGTAAAACCTTGTTGCCACACAAATCAGTTTCTCTGTCAACGTCTGGGTGAAGTGGTGAAACGGAATCAGCCGCAGGACACAGAGCTGAGAAATGAATGGATTTACTAAAACAAAAGTAAACCATAACAAACCCTCCACGCAGGGAAGAGCAGAACAACAGCTCACCAAACGACGTAAATCAACGGACAATCACGCACAAACCCAGGAGGGAAAACAGAGGTAATTATAGGGAAACAAATAAGCATAATGAGTAACAGGTGGGAATAATAAAGACAAGACTAGTGTAACACAGAAACATCGATCGGTGGCAGCTAGTACTCCGGTGACGACGAACGCCGAAGCCTGCCCGAGCAAGGAGGAGGGGCAGCCTCGGCTGTATCGTGACAGTCTCTCAGAGAACAGCCTTTTGTCACCAACTTTCATGAAACTACAGGTGTGTTTGCCTTTGAGCAAACATACAGAAGATATGCTGAAATGCACATTCATACTCCAGCAAACACAGATGGTGTTAATAAACACTAAAAAAAGCATTACAAAAATGACTGACATTGGTGATCATTCTTGCTATGTGGCCTATTACTGTCTTATGCAGGTAGCTGAAACACAAGCTGTTATCCAAACAATGGCCAGTCAGTGTCTACAATAGGCTGTCAGCCTGTCACAACACATGGCGTTTCCAGGCCTCCTGGCCTGGCCTTGGCTAAGAATATTGTCTGTCAGGTGCACTAGTGTGGATAGATCCCGTTGCCAGGACACGGTGTGAATCCATATCCCTCAGTGTCATGGGGCTGAGATCTGAACGAGGCAGGAGCTCGGTCAAAGCAAACAACAGACCAGACGGTGTCCAACACTACCTCTTAGAGTCTGTCATTAACAGGGGTGGTGATCCTCTTATTTGATAAATGCAGCAGATGTTTTGCTGCTCTTTAAACTGGTTTGACTTGTAATGCTTGATATGTTGCACACAATATGTTCCACTGATGGATACCTCTTTTGTGCTAGTGTAATATCTGAACCGATTAGCCCTAGGCCTATATTCCCCTGGTAGGTCATGAGCATGGACATTATGGTCAAAGAGGAGTTGATTAAGCCATTGACCACATGGCCCCTATGGAACTTGTGACATGTTTCTGAAATGTGAGAGCGTTCATTGATGAGGCCCTTCGGGGTCACTGCATACAGAACGGTATCCGGCAGCGTTTTCCACTACGGTCATGCGAAATGGAGCCGCCTGAGTCTTGTCGCGCTCCATTCGACAGGGGAGCTGGCATGAAAAGGAATCCTTGGCCGTGTCTAGACTTGACAGTTCATGCAGCTTGTAATATTCTGATCATAGAGTTCTGATCATGGAATTCCCAACACGTAATGCGTCTACATCTACATTTAAAGGTGATGTCACCGTTGTCAAAATACCATAACTGCCACCTTGGATCTGTGTCACTTGGCAGTTTGAAATCCAGCTCATCGCTTATGGAGCGGTGTGCAAGCTCCTGCGCTCCATGTTCTTTCCTACCACTCCATGTCCTTTCCTACCGCTCTGCTAAAAACCAGGTACAAAAACTGCTGCTCCAAATTCGACCTTCCAATTTGGTTTATAAGTATTGAAACCAAACCATATGGATTTAAATGAAAAGTATTTGAATAAACATGAAAAGGTGAATGTAAGAAGCTAACATCATTTCAAATAGGCTACATGTTATATTAAACAGCATATAAACACTCTAAATAGGTCAGGAGCCAGACAGGGAAGAAGGAAGGAATATGAATTATTTAGGCTATCTTATTATTTTATATATACATTTTTTTACCCCCTTTTTCTCCCCAATTTCGATCTTGTCTCAACAGGCTTGGGAGGTGAAGGTCGAGTCATGCATCCTCCGAAACATGACCCGCCAAACCGCGCTTCTTAACACCCGCCCGCTTAACCCGGAAGCCAGCCGCACCAATATGTCAGAGGAAACACCGTTGAACTGACCACCGAGGTCAGCCTGCAGGCGCCCAGCCTGCCACAAGGAGTCGCTAGAGCGCGATGAGCCAAGTAACCCGGACAACGCTGGGCCAATTGTGCGCCGCCCTATGGGACTCCCGATCACGGCCGGTTGTGACACAACCTGGGATCGAACCCAGGTCAGTAGTGACACCTCGAAGACCGCTGCGCCACTCGGGAGGCCCTAGGCTATATTATTTCAAGGCTATAGCCTGCAAAGAAATACATTTGTGCAGCATTTGCGAGTGCGACACAATAGGCTGGTAGAGACATAAAGAGCTCAGCTTTTAAACAACATTTTGTTGTATTAAATCATTATATTCTATAAATTGCACATATAGTCTGTGACTTACTTAGAATTAAATACAAATTAAACGAAAACAGACTTATCAGTGCCTTTTTGAATTCATTTTTAGAAACACAAGTTTGGCCAGTCTGTGGCTTCAGGCTCATGCGATGGTGCCTGGAGAGCAGCCCAGCAGCGGAGAATATCCTCTCCACACTTGCAGAGCCACTGGGGATGCTAAACACCCTTAAGGCCAGGCTGGGCAGAGTTGTTAAAAAATAATTCTATAGGTAGGCCTAAAGGATTTTAGGCTAAATAACCCAATCAAAACGGAAAGCTCCTTGAACGTGGGAATATGCCAGGCATATTGGACCAAAATAAATTATGGCCTATTGCATAGATAATAGAACAAAAATGAATGAAACGTTTAAGAGATCAGATTTTTTATTTAGAGGTACTTTTTCCTACAATGACACACTTAGTTATCTACCCACCTCGTTCCTTTCTTTTAGCATGTGCACGTAGTAAGTACACAATCATGCTTTTGGGATACGTGTCTTTTCAGATTCCACAATGATTCTTTAGTTGTGGACACTACATCAATTGGAGCGGGCTAAAAGGCAGACACTCCAGCCTTTGGGGAATCTCACTCCACGCTCCAGTCAAATTGGGCACATTCCGCTCCAGCTCCGCTCCGCTCACATACTCTGGCCGTACTCTAAACAGACCAGTGTGGCATAACCAAGCAGAGCTGCAGTATCCCTAAATGCAAATAGACCATTGCCATATATGGATTTGTGCCATTTACTTTGAACTGGACTGTGTTTACAGCATGAGCGGTCGTGAGTAGATGCACTTGTTTTGAGATCAAAGCGAGAGCTGCATGTAGCCACGTGTGCACATTTTGTTCATATCCTTTGCTAGTTAGTGAGTTATTAGCCCAATTATAGATCATTTGTAGTCAGCAATAGGTGAGTGATTGCTTCCTTCAAGAGCACAAAACCTGTACATTTCTAGACATCTTTGAAAAGGAAGTCAGGTAAAGAGCTTTTTTTGTCTTAAAGGGGCAGTGTTGTATTTTGAGACAGGCTTGAATAAGCTAAGTAGCCAATAGGCAGGGGGTAGCATAATTTGTATGGGAATAATAATGCATTTTATTTTGTAAAGTGGTTTCTTGCGTCAAACAACACAACAACATTTTCAGTCACCTCCTTGTCTGAAGGAAAGTGGATAAACAGGTTAATGTCAAGCCCTGCATGTTTTTTTCAAAAGTCTCATGGAATGTAGGCCTACATTGAACACCACACATTGGCTGCTGCTGTAGGCTGAATGATAGAACAGCTATTTCCATGTTAAAATGTTATGGGATGCATTTTCTCCATTGTTTTTGATGGTAGACCACTCTGCTAGGCCTACATTATGATCAAATAGCCACTGTTAAAATAGTAACCAAGCGGGTACAGCCTCAGTGTTCAAAATAAACACGAGTTGGAAGTTGCACAGAAATTTCACAATGTTCAAGTTTGCGCTGCGCAGAACTGAAATTTGCTCAGTGCCGCAACATTTTTGAGGGAACATTGGTCACCATGGAAGGCCAAAACTCCATCCTACCAAATCAGGCTGAGATTTCAGGCGTCTTTTCAAACAGCTCTTACACTAAAATGCATTATCATAATTTTCACGATTTCACAGTATTATTCCTACCTCATAGTGTGGAAATATATGTAACACACAGAAAAATCACATTTTTGACTGCACCTGGCCTTCAAAGAATAATGGATCCACTGATTCATTTCTCTCCAATTTTCATTGATATGAGAAGTATAGCTTTCCCACTGGGCCTCCATTTTCCTACTCTGCAATGGTTAAGCCTATTAAATGTTGATTTCCATCTTGTTCGATTCAAATGGGATGGTGCTTCTCTCTTTTCAAAGTTGCTTCAAGTAATTTGCTCCGTGTCGCAACTAAGAGAACAAAAGTCATGACTCCTGAATGGCATTCAGTCCGATACTGTTATGGGAATTCTGGTTTTGAAAAACAGCTCACAGCTGAGGCCCTCTTTCAAAACTCATGGAATTCAGGTTTTGACTCACAGTGTTGGGGAAACGCGGGGATAAGCGCTCAATGTGTTATGCTTCGCTACGTTGGAAGCTCACAGTCGCGTGTTATGTACAGTGGTGGGTGAAACAGCCTAGGATACACTGTGTTCAGTGATAGCTATAAACTGAAGAGGAAGTACACTGTGTAATTTTATAGCCAAGAGGCTTCAAAGTATAGCAATGGGTTCAGAACCGTTACAAGTCAGAAGAAAAACAGCCTTGCAGTCTCATTATTGAACCCAAAGGTTATCACCTTCCCCCAACCAACAGCATGAGAGGATTCAGGGGCCTACAAGAAGGAGCAAGGTCATGACCTCTGCCTCCTCACAGTGGCCTTGGGGGCTTTGATATTCTAGTCCTGATTTACAGTAGGATCTATCATGTTGGTCATGGGTCATTCATTCCATGTAAAAACCAAACAAAAATGTCCACGAGGCCAACAACACATTAACATTCCTGCTTCAAATATTTTTTTCCCCAGACTAAAACCAGACTCTCCTAAAACTAGAGATGCCATGCAACCGTAACCCAAGAACCAAAGGTGTTTTTGACCTCTTATTTTGATATGGGGGTTAGGTTTCCTACCCTAAACACAAATCAAGGCAAATGTGAAACTAACAGAAGAGTTTCAGGTGAGGGATATGAACAATGAACATCTAACCTTATTATTTGCCTGTCAGTCCCTTAGCGCCCTCCAAGTTCATCCTCTCTCGCATTGTTGTCCATAATTGTTGCCATGGCGGCAAAAATCTAACCACCACCTCAATAAAAAGAACTCCTGTGATCCATGCTCAACGGATTATAGGTGGTTTTAATTTTCAAATTTGAATGCATGTCTTTCTTGTACCTGCAGCCCGGCGAGAAGTAAGCAGGTATTTTGCATGCAGGGACCAGAGTAGAGAGTAAAATGTGACTCAACACCAATCGAGTAAAACTTTGCTTTGGCTTCTGTGTATGGCCTCCTGCTATGAACTGATGAGACATAGCTTTACTAATGCAGTAGGCTCATTTTGTGGACAGCTCAGGGAAAGTGGCATTGGATATTTATAAAAGACTGATTGTAGTAGCGTACATCCCTTGGCCTGTGCTTGTACAGACACTTTGATCCTGCTTTGCCTTTCCTTCTGCTAATTTGAATGGACACTCCTCTGTCACACAATCTGAAATCATATTGCTCTTCGGCCAACATGCAGATGTTTGGTATTTTGAGCATGCTTTGTCTTCCATTGCATTCTAAAATGTCAGGTAGCCTAGCAGTTAAGAGCGTTGGGCCAGTAACCGAAATGTCGCTGGTTCGAATCCCCGACCGGGTGAAAAATCTGTCGAGGTACTTAACCCTAATTGCTCCTGTAAGTCGCTCTAGATAACAGCGTCTGCTAAATGACTAAAATGTAAAAATTATGCAAACATAATAATGGACACTTTAAGCATCTCTCACACAATCTGAAGTCATAGTGCTCTTTGGCCAACATGTTGCCTAACAGCCAGTCAAACTCCCAGCTGTCAGTCCAGTGTGTTACTCAGTCATCACACTGCCTCCCAGGGTAAGGGATACAGTGGATACCCATCAATTATGAGCACAAGCTCTACACTGCCAAAGGACACTCTCACTCCCTCAACTGTCTCTCTTCTCTCCCTCCCCATCTCTCTCTGCATGGAGTCAACATAACAAGCTCAACACCAGTTACTAAACTAATTACAACCGTATAACAAAATAACAATATGTTTGAGACTTCTTTCATCTAGTTAACTATGTTCATCATATGTGGGGTCTATTAATGGGTGCATGTTTACATTTACATTACATTTTAGTCATTTAGCAGACGCTCTTATCCAGAGCGACTTACAAAAATATGTATTCACTAACTGTATTTTTTTATACTGGCCCCCCGTGGGAATCGAACCCACAACCCTGGCGTTGCAAACGCCATGCTCTATCAACTGAGCTACATCCCTGCCGGCCATTCCCTCTCCTACCCTGGACGACGCTGGGCCAATTGTGCGCCGCCCATGAGTCTCCCGGTCGCGGCCGGCTGCGACAGAGCCTGGATTCGAACCAGGATCTCTAGTGGCACAGTTAGCACTGCGATGCAGTGCCTTAGACCACTGCGCCACTCAGGAGACTGTTTACTAATAACTGGAATAAGCAATTTCATAAATGTGTCAAGTGCAGCATCTGGTTGCTCCTCATTACACACCACAGACCAGCAAATATTATTTTGTTAGTCAATATTTAGGTCACCGAGAAAATATACCTCTCTGTTGATATCACATACATTATCAAGCATTTCACACATTTTTATCCAGATACTGACTGTTAGCACTTTGTGGTCTATAGCAGTTTCCCACCAAATTGGCTTTAGGTGAGGCAGGTGAACCTGTAGTGATATTTCTTCAACAGTATTTAACATGAGATCCTCTAAGCTTTACAGGAATGTGGCTCTGACATTGGCATTTCTGTATTTTCTGTAGATGTTATAACCATGTATTGCTACCACTGTATAGTCAAAGGTATTATCTAAGTGATTTTCAGAGAGAGTCAGAATATGAATGTCATCTGTTACTAGCAAGTTATTGATTTCATGATCCTTGTTTGTTAGGCTACATACAGTATGTTAATGTCGGTTATTTTTAGCACTTTTATGGGATGCTTGATTTGTTTTTATTGCTTTACTGGGAAGCTTAACAGAAGTAGACATGACAATATGATTTATGTTTGAGCTGATAGTGCAGGGTGATTTGCACACAGTGGACTTCCTTCTAGGACACACCGCCTCAGTGCTAACAGTTTAACTCCGGTTCATAGGCACATGATTACTGTATACAATAGCTGTACGATCGACAGAGTCTTTCAGGGGAGTTAGAGGGACATAAATTAGGTTACTTACATTGTGACTGCCAAAGCCCCTGGTATAATGTACATTTGCTGCAGCATTACGACAACTCAGCGACACAATGGTAGGCATTATCTGAGCTGGGCTTGGGTCATTGATAGGTCATTGTCTCAATGCAGCCTTCCAGAAAGTGTCAAAGTTATCTATAAAAGTTATTCCAACAGAGCTACAGTAATATTTTAGCCAGGTGTGTAATGCCAGTAGCCTGATGAATCTTTCACACCCGCGGCCCAACGATGGTACCGGACCTGAAATAATTGGCCGATTTTTTGAGTTTTTGAGAGCTAGAATCAGTTCTTTAAAATCCATTTTCAGTGGTTCTGAGCTAGCCCTCCTAATGTCGTTTGACCCCACATGGACTACAACAGTGTCAGTTCCCGGCAGCTGTTGTAGAACGGTCGGAAGCGGCCTTGTAATATCCTGTACTCGTGCTCCAGGACAGCACAGGGTTTTTGCCCCGGGAACCGAGATGTTTCTTACCATAGAGCTGCCGATAACGACAGCTGGTGCAATGGATGAGGAGGTCCGGCCGTTCTTTCGCCTCGAGTGGTTTCACAAACCCCTCGAGGCCCGAAGGGCGGTGGGGCCCGAGCTAGCTATAGTATCCATTGTGGATGATGAATGGGCCGGAGTCTTAGACAGCCTCATGGTGTGATGAGGGGGGAGCTCTGAGGATCTGAAACCGAGGTAGAAGCCACTGGAGAGGGAGACAGAATAGAGGGACGAAGGCACAGGTTCCTCCGGATCCGATGTCGAATCGGAAGCCCCCAGGGAAGAAGGTGCCGGAATGTCTGGATCCTGGGCGGCGAAGCTGTTTCTAATCTGTGTCCGGTCCGGGCTTATCTTTGCCAAGGAGGCCCCCGTTGCCAGAGGTTGCTGTTTTTGACTTCCATGGTAAGTGACACATCTCCATGGCTGGTTGGTAGGAGCGAGAACAGGAATATCCACCAAGTCATCCAGGACCATCCTACTAACTCCTCCCTTTGGGGAGGGATCCCTGCAGAGTACCGGCCAGTCGGCTGTGGAGAGCCGACACGGCGGCGACACTTCCACCAGGCCAGAGCGGCGTCCAGCTACTGGGGTAGAAGAGAAAGAAAAAGTAGGCGGGCGTGGATTCCCCAGCTACTTGTTTGCTAAGAGTAGCCACTTCGCCCCTGTAGTCCTCAGCAAGCAAACAGTTGCTACATTGAAAGTCTGTGCGGTCCACATTGTCCTGGAATAAAGCAAAATAAACACAGCTCCTGCAGCATTGAAAACGTTTGTTAGCGTCCTCCATTTGAGGCTACAGGCCAGCTAGGCTAGCTTAGCTAGCTGGGCTTTCGTGTCTCTCTTCTTGACAGGGAATTCTTAACTTGTCCGAGAGAGAATTACACGGCTATCCAAAACGTCAGGCCAAGGTAAGCCTACACCAAACACACAATTCATTTGAATTTTTGTAAAATTCACCATGTGAAAAATGAATGGAGATGTGGAGTATTGTAACTCAGGCCAGTAAAGCACGTTTCATCAACAACACGTGAATGCTGTTTGTCTGTCCTGGCGTCAATGTCACCTGCTGTGTGTGTGGGGTGTGATATTACCCAACATCCGATTTGGACCAAACTTCTTCCTACCAATGAATAAGACATGAGGAATCCCCCCCCAAAATATTGTCAATGCCACCCATGGAGTCCCCACGCCCCATGCCAATCCTACCACAACAACTAGTATACAGTATCAGTTCTCTATGTTTGACAAATAGTATGAAGTATTGGAGTATTGCTTCTCCATAATATGTAATGTATCCTCTGTGAATCTGGTGATGTTTTTCTCCCCCTGTTCAGAGAAATTAGTAATTCAAGTCGCTTGCAGGTTTTGACCACTAGATGCTGCTGTTCCTGCTATACCGCCACACTCTTTTATCCATTTTGCTGGTCTCTTGTGTTTTATTAAATAGATCACAACATTTCCTTTGCAATTTTGGGTAGAAATCCAATAGATTTTGCTCATTATGAAAATACATTGTTTGGTCATCCTCACAATTCAAGCCAGTCATCCATGAAAGCGACAATCTAAACCTCCATTTTAGAGACTTGATAAGCACAAGCACATATCATCAACACCTAGTTTCGTCTGTGGAATCTCAATCGAATCCTTAATTAAAGCCATTGGCGAACTGTGGCTATTGGACCTAGTCCTTCAGTGGGGGAAAAAAATATTCTAACACATTGTACCAAACTCAAAAATCAGGAAATATAACAGAAACAAAACTGAATCAATCAGGCCTGAGGCTAAGTCACGCTTCGGGCTGCCACTCGCACAGAGACCGCACCCACACGGATAATGCTACCAACAACCACACTGCTTACACAACCTAAGGTAGCCTAACACCAGCACTATCACATTATCACCAAAAGCAACACCAACACATACACATGGTATGTTCACATTCAATATGTATTCAATACATTTTCATGGAACAGAAGACATATGAAATGTTTTTCATTGCTTTTTGTAGGACTGGTAAAGCCCATGTTGTTCCAGTTAAAATCTGTAGATAAATCTTTTCAGTGTTCAAGGACATTGTTTATGTAAGCACATTTGTAGTTGTGTGTTTTCAAATGGTTGAATTGAGTGGCTTTATACCGTCAACGTCTCCAAAATCCCCAGACTGTTTTCCCAGGCTTCCCAGTGTGTTTTGACTGTATCTTGTCCAACAGCTCTATGTTATGTCTACTGACTCAGGGCTTAAGATCTCTCAGCCTGCATTGCTCTCGTACATTCCATCCTTGACATGGACTCTAAGAAAATGATCAGGTGAAACTTGAGAACATATCTCTCTAATATCTCCTCATGAAGTCGACAGGAACAGAGTCTTCTATTTGGACAGGGCCATTAGGACCACCCTGGATGACCTTGCTCGTCCTTTCAAAGAGCCAGAAAATGTCGAGCTTAGGAAAGAAATGGTGCAAAGAACGACTGTGCTATTAAACTTGATAAAAGCTTCTAAATGAATCAAAATGAGTCTGTTCAAATCTCTCACCAGCCATTATTCGGAAGAGCTTCAGGTTAAAGACTTTTGGAGAAGATACCATTTGGCTGTCATTTTCACCCAGCGTGACTCATCTGTGCTTGGCAGCAGTGGGTTGTTTTCATCTCGTTCTGCTTCAATGACACTGGCCACAGAATGTCCCAGAGATCTGCAGCGCGTGTCCCAACCTGTGGGGACGTTTCGTAGGGAGGCTGAATTCGCAGTGACCTGTCCAGATTGTGAAGGTCGCTGGAGGGAGACATGGGGTTCTGGCAATGGACAGGGGGTCATGGCAATAGGCCTTTTCTCTTGGAGGAACATGAGCTTTACACTGAGACTGGGACTGAGATAACCGATGACAAATTCAGTGTTAGGAAATCATTTTACTATTTAATTAGCAATATAATTCAAGTTATTCCTTGGTTTGCAGTGTGATGTGCAGTATGGGGATGTTTGTCATTTTCTATTCATCCAAACTATTTTGTATTTGTCAAAGCAAACAACAGCACTAGCTTGTTGGTTGTTAGTTTGAAAACCAGTAAACGACAGGACAGAGCGCCAATCTCCCTCTACCTCCCCACCCATTTTTCCATATATGCATTAGCATGGTTTTAGCGATCATTGTTCTGTGAGCCACACATCACCAGTCATGTCTGTAGCAGAGGAGTCTAGGCACTGCTCTGCTTTGATCCCAGCCACCCCTCAGGGAGAGGGGGCAGAGAACCAGGGAAACGGACTCCCACATTTACATACTCTACTGTACGGCAGCATGACAAAGTGTGGTGTATTGCAGATTTTCTGGGTGCAGCAGTCTCAATGGTCTGTATCAAGTCTACTGTTAATGTTAAACTGATGTAGAAGTGGAGTAGACCTACTCTGAGTCGTCTGGGATTAAAATTGGTGTAGGAGGAGGCAGAGAGAGAGAGAGAGATGGTAGAGTGGGGAGACTGAGTCGTTTGTTATTCTGAGTCGTTTGTTATTGTCAGGACCCACATTTACAGTTGAAGTGGGAAGTTTACATCCACCTTAGCCAAATACATTTCAACTCAGTTTTTCACAATTCCTGACATTTAATCCTAGTAAAAAAAATCCCTCTCTTAGGTCAGTTAGGATCACCACTTTATTTTAAGAATGTGAAATGTCAGAATAATAGTAGAGAATTATTTATTTCTGCTTTTATTTCTTTCATCACATTCCCAGTGGGTCAGAAGGTTACATACACTCAATTAGTATTTGGTAGCGTTGCCTTTAAAATGTTTAACGTGGGCCAAACGTTTCGGGTAGTCTTCCACAAGCCTCCCACAATAAGTTGGGTGAATTTTGGCCCATTCCTCCTGACAGAGCTGGTGTAACTGAGTCAGGTTTGTAGGCCTCCTTGCTCGCACACGCTTTTTCAGTTCTGCCTACAAATGTTCTATAGGATTGAGGTCAGGGCTTTGTGATGGCCACTCCAATACCTTGACTTTGTTATCCTTAAGCCATTTTGCCACAACTTTGGAAGTATGCTTGGGGTCATTGTCCATTTGGAAGACCCATTTGCAACCAAGCTTTAACTTCCTGACTGATGTCTTGAGCTTCAATATATCCACATAATTTTCCTTCCTCATGATGCCATCTATTTTGTGAAGTGCACCAGTCCGTCCTGCAGCAAAGCACCCCCATAGCATGATGCTGCCACCCCCGTGCTTCACGGTTGGGATGGGGTTCTTCGGCTTGCAAACATTCCCCTTTTTCCTCCAAACATAACGATGGTCATTATGGCCAAACAGTTCTATTTTTGTTTCATCAGACCAGAGGACATTTTTCCAAAAAGTAAGATCTTTGTCCACATGTGCAGTTGCAAACCGTAGTCAGACTTTTTTATGGCGGTTTGGGAGCAGTGACTTCTTCCTTGCTGAGCGGCCTTTCAGTTTATGTCGATTATAAGACTTGTTTTACTGTGGATATAGATACTTTTGTACCTGTTTCCTCCAGCATCTTCACAAGGTCATTTGCTGTTGTTCTGGGATTGATTTGCACTTTTTGCACCAAAGTACGTTCATCTTGTGATGTCACGAGAGGCTGTGTCCTGGAGGGACGTTACATCCCCCTGAGATGGCTGCAAACCCAGACAGCTATGGCTCCATCTGCTGGTATGGTCGGGAACTCCACCCCTCTATGGCCAATCTTCCCACGCAGCTGAAACAAATGAGGAGCTGATGAGCTGAAGGTTTGGGAAGGGAAGAGACACAGTCTCCAAGCTGGGCTCTCTGGAGGACAAGAGTGCTGCACGTCCACTTCCATGAGGAATATAAGGATTTGGAGATACTTACCTTTGGGAAATACTCACCTTTGGATATATGCACCGGTGGAAATACGTGAGAGACATTTGGAAGGACTTTTTGCTGGGTTGGCCACTAGCTGCAACGTGGACTACAGTAAGGCTGGGGAAAAGTTATCTGAGCGAGTGAGAATTATGATTTTGGATGTGGAAGAGACATCCCTGAACTGTTAACCCTTAAAGAGCCACAAGAGAACAGAATTTTGTTATATTTTCGTTAATTTCCCAAGACCTATAATAAAATCCTTGTTTTGTTGGAACCTTGTCTCCTTGCCCTACTTGAGCAATCCCGCTGAAAGCTGTGTAGCCTCTCGTGACGTCACAGATGGTGGAGAATACGGGCACGCTCAAGCGTTAATAGTGCATGTCAGAGGAGGATACCGAAGGTTTGATCACCCAGTTTTCCAAGTTGGCCGTAGGCTCCCCGCCGACTGAAATGGAGGACATATTGAAAGCCCTTGTTGCTGGCCAGCAAGCCCAGATGCAAGCAAACGTGGCTCTCTTGGAGGAGCAAAAGAAAGCCAACCTTCTGAAGGCAGAGGAATTGCAGTTGCAGAGACAGAGGGTGGTCCAAAATACCCGCCCAATAAAGGCAAGTGACTTTATATCTAAGATGGGAGCTACCGATGACATTGAGGCATACCTGCATGCATTTGAGGCCACGGCCACTAGGGAAGCCTGGCCCAAGCAACAGTGGGTTGGTCTGTTAGCCCCCTTTCTAACCGGGGAATCGCTGAATGCTGTCCGGGACCTGGGCCCTGACCAGGTTACTGACTATGATGCCCTGAAGTCTGAGATCCTCAGCAGATATGGACTCACAAAGTTTGGTATGGCCCAGCGCTTTCACGGCTGGACCTTCCAACCAGACCAACCTCCTCGGGCGCAGATGCATGAACTTGTCCGAATCGCAAGGAAATGGCTGGATCCGCAGAGGAATACAGCAGCGGCGGTGGTGGAGGCCGTTGTGGTGGATCGTTACCTACGCGCCCCTGCCTTATGAGGCAAAACGGTTCATCAGTCAACAGGCCTTGACCACGGCTGATCTGACCGTGGAAGCTGTGGAAAAGTACCAGGCCACAGCGGAGATGCTGAATGCTTCCCGAAAAGACCCCAGGAGTGCGGCCCCACCACAAATGGGAAGAACCCGTCCAAAGGACCCCAAGGTCTCGAACCCAGCCACGTCAGGACTTATCCCGGCTCCAGGGGAGCCAGAAACCAGGCGGGTCCAAGAAGAGTACACCAGGAGGGGGAAACACGACAGTGTTACCGGTGTGGGGGAGATGGGACATATCTCCTGGCAGTGTGGGAAACCAGCCGATGAACCTATGCCCACTGCGGGAGTCCTCCAGCTCAGCACCCACACACCGTTTTGCCTCGCTCTTGGGAGTCGAGATGGCGGCCCAGATCGACCCCCCACCTGCCCGGTAACTGTGAATCACCATGATGTGGAGGCCTTACTGGATTCTGGTAGCCGGGCCACCCTGGTGCGTAAGGATTTGGTGGGCCCAACGTGTCTGACCCCCGGGAAAGTCCTCCCAGTTTCCTGTGTCCATGGGGACACCAGAGAATACCCCATTACTGAACTTACAATGACCAGCACACGGGGAACCATACACACGACGGTGGGGGTGGTTGATTCCCTCCCCGTCCCTGTCCTAATTGGACGAGACTGCCCAGCCTTTTACCCACTCTGGAGAGAGTCTCAGGAGAGGATAACCCGAGTACCTCGGAAACGGAGAGGCAAGACTCATCCTGGGAAGGCTCCGGTGCAATCCTCCGAATTACTCACTCCCGCCCGGGCTCTGATAGGGAGGGCAGGTGCCCAGACCGACACAGAGACGGAGCGACAGAATCTGGACAAAGAACTGTCTGGTCTGAAGGGGACCGCTGATAGGTATCGTTTGTTAAAGCAACAGTTAGACATGAAGACAGAAGAGTTAGATATCCTCCAGGCTAAACTCCAACAGAGCTCCTTCCATAAGCAACAGGAGGAGCTGGAGAGGCTGCGCAGGACCATCGAGGAGTGTGAGGAGACCCTGCGCAGTAGTAAGGAGGTCCAGAAGAAGGCAGAGGAGAAGTACAAGGTGTTGGAGAACAAGATGAAGAATGCGGAGGCAGAGAGAGAGAAGGAACTGAAAGCTGCTCAACAGAAGCTAAACTCTGCTAAAACCAAGGCTGATGCGTTCAGTAAGAAACTCAAGGAGAGACAACAGGAGGCTGAGTCCCTGGTCCTAGAGGTGGAGGAGTTGAAGAGAGAGCAGGCTGGCAAGCACCACGGCAATGCGGACGCCCTCTCCCGGCGTGATGCCTTCTTCGCTGCCTTTACCCCGACGAGGACGTCGGTCCCGAGGAGGGGATGTGTGATGTCACGAGAGGCTGTGTCCTGGAGGGACGTTACATCCCCTGAGATGGCTGCAAACCCAGACAGCTATGGCTCCATCTGCTGGTATGGTCGGGAACTCCACCCCTCTATGGCCAATCTTCCCACGCAGCTGAAACAAATGAGGAGCTGATGAGCTGAAGGTTTGGGAAGGGAAGAGACACAGTCTCCAAGCTGGGCTCTCTGGAGGACAAGAGTGCTGCACGTCCACTTCCATGAGGAATATAAGGATTTGGAGATACTTACCTTTGGGAAATACTCACCTTTGGATATATGCACCGGTGGAAATACGTGAGAGACATTTGGAAGGACTTTTTGCTGGGTTGGCCACTAGCTGCAACGTGGACTACAGTAAGGCTGGGGAAAAGTTATCTGAGCGAGTGAGAATTATGATTTTGGATGTGGAAGAGACATCCCTGAACTGTTAACCCTTAAAGAGCCACAAGAGAACAGAATTTTGTTATATTTTCGTTAATTTCCCAAGACCTATAATAAAATCCTTGTTTTGTTGGAACCTTGTCTCCTTGCACTACTTGAGCAATCCCGCTGAAAGCTGTGTAGCCTCTCGTGACGTCACAATCTCTAAGAGACAGAAAGCGTCTCCTTCCTGAGCGGTATGACGGCTGCGTGGTCCCATGGTGTTTATACTTGCGTACTATTGTTTGTACAGATGAACGTGGTACCTTCAGGCGTTTGGAAATTGCTCCCAAGGATGAACCAGAATTTTCTGAGGTCTTGGCTGATTTCTTTTGATTTTCCCATGATGTCAAGCAAAGAGGCACTGAGTTTGAAGGTAGGCCTTGAAATACATCCACAGGTACACCTCCAATTTACTCAGGCTAATTGACATAATTTATCAGAAGCTTCTAAAGCCATGACATCATTTTCTGGAATTTTCCAAGCTGTTTAAAGGCACAGTCAACTTAGTGTATGTAAACTTCTGACCCACTGGAATTGTGATACAGTGAATTATAAGTGAAATAATCTGTCTGTAAACAATTGTTGGAAACATTTCTTGTGTCATGCACAAAGTAGATGTCCTAACCGACTTGCCAAAACTATAGTTTAACAAGAAATGTGTGGAGTGGTTGAAAAACGAGTTTTAATGACTCCAACCTAAGTGTATGTAAACTTCCGACTTCAACTGTACATTGTATCCCCCTCAGACAAAGGCACTTTCATTTATTCTCTGCTATAGTGAGTACAGTACAGAGACACCCACTGCATGGCTATAGATAGTGACAAGCTGCCACATTGTAGAGGGCATTAATAACATCCTCCCTTCCACCTCTCCCTAATCCTCCCTCGGTCCTCTTCTCTCTGCCTGACTCAGCGCACTAATTCTAGCACCCTGTCTAACACAGAGACAATACGCTGGCCCCGTGGCACATGTGGATGAGCTTTCACTCATCATCATTGTGTGTGTAGTGGTGATGTCTCTAGTGTTGGGTTTCCCGGCAGTGTATCTGTAATCAGGTTATGTCCAGGGAGGTCTGAGATCAGATCTTCAGTCATTTGGTCTGTGTCCCAAATGGCAAACTATTCCCTTTATAGTGCACTACTTTTGACCAGGGCCCATAGGGTGCCATTTGCGACGCGGCCCTGGTTTCCTCCAGTTAGGGTTTGGAGCAGAGCCAGAGATGGGCATCCACAAGCCTATTTATGCCTACTATAAGTGTATCCGGAGTTGGTGTGAAAAGCTTAGTTTGCATTTTTGACCCCATTCTGATCCCCTCCCTTCCCCTGTGGCCCAGGGCCAGAGGATTGTGGCTGAGTGTCTGTGGATGTCCTGTGGCTGACTGCCTGTGGATTCAACAGCATGATCTACAGCAAGCTGATTAAAAATTATGACATTTGTTTGCCATACTAATATAACTCAAAGCTATCTAAAATGTATCTGACCAGTTTCCTTGTTTATTAGTATCAGGAAATGGACTGGTACAGTGAATGTAAAAAGGGTGGCAGGTAGCCTAGTGGTTAAGAACGTTGGGCCAGTAAATGAAAGGTCGCTGGTTCGAATCCAAGATCTGATTAGGTGTAAAGTCTGTCGATGTTCCTTTGAGCAAGGCAATTAACCCTAATTGCTCCTGTAAGTCGACTAAATGACAAAAATATATAAATAAACAAACATGTTGCAAATGGGCATTTCCGTGTAAAAAGCCCCATGAGCACAAACCTGTGGAGTTCATAGGAGCATATCAAATTTGGTGTCAAATGAAAGCGAAGAGTCTATATTTGTGAGAAATTAAGGCATATATAAATGTTTCTACCATTTTCCATCCGAAAAATGTGTAATAAGCAAAGGTTTTGATTTCTGGTCAAACAGATGGAAAAGGGCTTAGACAACATCTACCAGAAAAAGTCTTAAAAGATATTAGAAATACATAAAAACACAATGTTGAAGTAAAGACCCCTGCCAACTAATATCAACATTTATATTTAATTTTGCTGAAATTATTTGCCTTCTGTAAGTTTAAGAAATATTGCCTAGTGTCATTCTGTTACCAAAAACCCACATATCTTTAAGATATTTTCTAATTTCTCTCCATCATGAGGAGGGAGGTTAATGAAAGTTCACAGAAGTTACAAGTAAAGGTAGACCTACCAATTAGTTATAGTGTTTTTACTGATAACAATGCGATTTATATGATTTATTAAGTGATTAAAACACATCATTCGTAAGCAATGACCCAAAAATATGTAACAGAATGACTGCAACTGAATTGGCTACAATGGGAATTCATAGTAGTCACAAACCACAGTTGGGTCACCTGCTACTGTCCTCCCTTCCACTGGCATACTTTAATGTTCAGCTCATAACTGTTTTCTTTCTGTTGCAAGGTGGTCAAACCAAGAGTGTGAAAACAGTCTGGAAAACTCCTCCCTGTCTCTCATCTCTCTCTCTCTCTCTCTCTCTCTCTCTCTCTCTCTCTCTCTCTCTCTCTCTCTCTCTCTCTCTCTCTCTCTCTCTCTCTCTCCAGTTAATGTCTCCTCTCCCGGCTCTTACTGACACCTACCCATGATCCCCTCTCTTTCCATTTACTGTAACCAGCCCTCTCACCCACTGAGCACCAGCCCGACACCGGACGTCCATGGACGTTGAAAAGTATTTAACCTTTACGGGATCTGTGTCCCTTATACGGGACTGTTGTTGCTCGATATGTGACTAGAATGGTGTTGTAAACAACAGCCAACTTTCTTTATATGGGCAGAAAGCTTAAATTCTTGTTAATCTAACCGCAGTGTCCAATTTACAGTAGCTATTACAGCTAAAAAAAATACCATGCTATTGTTTGAGTATAGTGCACAACAACAAAACACTTTTATCACGGCAACTGGTTTTGTACATTCACCTCTGATCTAGATGTGTGAAGGCTAGTGTATTTTCTGTAGGGAAGCTAATGATCCATCATTTATGACATTCCTGGGAGTGTGCAAACTTACATTTTGTATTACCATAGCATTTTTGTATGTTCTCTATAGTTATGTACTTGAAAACCAATTCGGCACATTTGGGAAAACTCATGGCAGACTTCATACAAAATATTGTGTTGTGATGTAATTCTTCACTGGATCAGTCTGAAACTTTGCACACACACTGCTGCCATCTGGTGGACAACATCTAATTTACATCTAGAATCCTACATCACTGTCTGGCCTTTCTCTTGCATTTCAAAGATGATGCAACAAAAATATACAGTGGGGAGAACAAGTATTTGATACACTGCCGATTTTGCAGGTTTTCCTACTTACAAAGCATGTAGAGGTCTGTAATTTTTATCATAGGTACACTTCAACTGTGAGAGACGGAATCTAAAACAAAAATCCAGAAAATCACATTGTATGATTTTTAAGTAATTAATTTGCATTTTATTGCATGACATAAGTATTTGATACATCAGAAAAGCAGAACATAATATTTGGTACAGAAACCTTTGTTTGCAATTACAGAGATCATACGTTTCCTGTAGGTCTTGACCAGGTTTGCACACTCCTCCATACAGACCTTCCCCAGATCCTTCAGGTTTTGGGGCTGTCGCTGGGCAATACGGACTTTCAGCTCCCTCCAAAGATTTTCTATTGGGTTCAGGTCTGGAGACTGGCTAGGCCACTCCAGGACCTTGAGATGCTTCTTACGGAGCCACTCCTTAGTTGCCCTGGCTGTGTGTTTCGGGTCGTTGTCATGCTGGAAGACCCAGCCACGACCCATCTTCAATGCTCTTACTGAGGGAAGGAGGTTGTTGGCCAAGATCTCGCGATACATGGCCCCATCCATCCTCCCCTCAATACGGTGCAGTCGTCCTGTCCCCTTTGCAGAAAAGCATCCCCAAAGAATGATGTTTCCACCTCCATACTTCACGGTTGGGATGGTGTTCTTGGGGTTGTACTCATCCTTCTTCTTCCTCCAAACACGGCGAGTGGAGTTTAGACCAAAAAGCTCTATTTTTGTCTCATCAGACCACATGAGCTTCTCCCATTCCTCCACTGGATCATCCAGATGGTCATTGGCAAACTTCAGACGGGCCTGGACATGCGCTGGCTTGAGCAGGGGGACCTTGCGTGCGCTGCAGGATTTTAATCCATGACGGCGTAGTGTGTTACTAATGGTTTTCTTTGAGACTGTGGTCCCAGCTCTTTTCAGGTCATTGACCAGGTCCTGCCGTGTAGTTCTGGGCTGATCCCTCACCTTCCTCATGATCATTGATGCCCCACGAGGTGAGATCTTGCATGGAGCCCCAGACCGAGGGTGATTGACCATCATCTTGAACTTCTTCCATGTTCTAATAATTGCGCCAACAGTTGTTGCCTTCTCACCAAGCTGCTTGCCTATTGTCCTGTAGCCCATCCCAGCCTTGTGCAGGTCTACAATTTTATCCCTGATGTCCTTACACAGCTCTCTGGTCTTGGCCATTGTGGAGAGGTTGGAGTCTGTTTGATCGCGTGTCTGGACAGGTGTCTTTTATACAGGTAACGTGTTCAAACAGGTGCAGTTAATACAGGTAATGAGTGGAGAACAGGAGGGCTTCTTAAAGAAAAACTAACAGGTCTGTGAGAGCCGGAATTCTTACTGGTTGGTAGGTGATCAAATACTTATGTCATGCAATAAAATGCAAATGAATTACTTAAAAATCATACAATGTGATTTTCTGGATTTTTGTTTTAGATTCCGTCTCTCACAGTTGAAGTGTACCTATGATAAAAATTACAGACCTCTACATGCTTTGTAAGTAGGAAAACCTAAAAGAAAAGAAAAGTAGAGTATAGGTCAGTAGAGTACTATACAGTAGAGCACACTATAGAGTACAGTATAATTTAGTGTACTGAACTCTGCTGTACTGTACTGTGTTGACCTCTACTGTGCTGTGCTGTGCTGTACTGTCCAAACTTGTGGAACATAGACGTCTAGGATTGTTACAGATTTGTTCTGGTCCAGACCAGGTGTTAAAGCACTTCACTTACTATTAGGGCTGGGAATTGCCAGGGACCTCACAATATGATATTATTGCGATTCTCACGATTCTATATGTATTGAGTCGATACTGCGATTTTTATTGTGATTTACATTTTCCAAACCCAGATAACACGCACACCTTTGGCCGACGTATCAAATTCCGTGAGGGAATATGTAGTTTGGAGAGCGTTTGCACATTGGGAAGTTTTTTTTTAAATTTGTATTTTTTTTTAATAGCATACAACAAAAAAAATACTAAACAATATGATGGTTTAAAAGGTAAACAAAAAGAAAGTGCAGGAGAGGTAAGAAACCCAGAGGGGCTTGTAGTCACCCTTCTCCCCTTTCAATGCTTATAAAACAAAAACTGATTTTTTAAAAGAGAAACAAATAATTTTAGGTTTACACAAAGAAGAAGGAAAACAGATGGTGAATAAGGGGGTAAAGAAGAAAAAATAAATGCAAGTACAGGGGGGGGGAGGGAGAAGTTATTTGATTTAAACCAGTTGTCAACATTATTTTGTTCCAAATTCATTTTACCCATAAGTTTTTGACCGTCTTTATCGTTACAGGAAGATGTTGGTGTCATCAGCAAACAATATAAAAAATACACAATCAGAAATTAAATACAGTCATTAACATAGATCAAAAAGAGTTACTGACAAAGGATCGAACCTTTCGGTTTTATACTCAGAAACTCTTTGTCCATGCAACAAACTGTTTCCTATTGGACAGGTAACTCCTAAACCAATCTAGTTCTGTATTTAGGAGCTCATACGTGCATAGCTTCTGCAGTAGTATTTCGTGGTCAACTCTATGGAAAGCTTTTGAAAGGTCAATAAAAACACCAATGATCATTTAGTTGTTGTCAACAGCATTTGAGATATTATTCAATAGTTGTACGAGTGCCATGGATGTAGGATGTTGGGCTTTAGGTGAGACATCAGAATAGAATGTTGATGTCTAGCGACGTATAAACAATGTTGACATTTTGAATGTTGGCATTCTAAATACATCTGCGAGACGTCTTGCCAATGAGAAAACACTGTCTAAACGGCATTTTCCCGATGTATCCTTTATACGTTGTGCCTACGTTGGGCAGACGTACACTGAGTGTTCAAAACATTAGGAACACCTTAATATTGCTCTCAGAACAGCCTCAATTTGTCAGGCCATGGACTAGAAGGTGTTGAAAGCATTCCATAGGGATGCTGGCCCATGTTGACTCCAATGCTTCCCTCAGTTGTCAAGTTAGCTGGATGTTCTTTGCGTGGTGAACCATTCTTGATACACACGGGAAACTGTTGAGCGTGAAACTCAGCAGCGTTGCAGTTCTTGACACACTCAAACCGGTGCACCTGACACCTGCTACCATACCCCGTTCAAAGGCACTTAAATATTTGGTCTTGCCCATTCACCCTCTGAATGGCACACATACACAATCCATGTCTCAATTAGGGCTGTGGTGGTCACGAAATTTCGTCAGCCGGTGATTGTCAAGCAAATAGCTATTGGTCTCACGGTAATTGACCGTTAATTAACATAAACACATTTAGCATCTCCTGGCTTCCACACATAGCCTACAAGCCAAGTTTAATAAATCCATGTAATATAGCCTACACCGTCGCAATACAGCCATTATTTATTTTAGACAGGTCTAAAGAAACATGATATGAAGAAAATGTATTCTATTTCAGAAGAACAGAATAGCATACTCTGAGTTGTCCTTATGTTAGGTCCTGATCTGGCTATGCCATATGGCTGTGGGTTACACTAGTTCATTTAGCAGACAAGATTTGCTTATAATTCCGTGGCATTATTTTATATTATTTTATAGTATGAAGAATACAATTGAATAAAGCTGAATAAAATAGAAATATTTTCTCCAAATGATTTGAGGGAGTGGGCACATTCTGTGTTGAGCGGTTAACAAATAAATAGGTATTCCTATATGCTTAATTTAGAGTTATTAATCTAACTTTAGTTGTTCTACAAATGTTGGGCTATATGTTTTGATTTTGAATACATTGTAAGGCTGCATGATGAGACTCTAATGATGATTTGAAAAAAGTCGCTTGAAAGGCATGAGCTCTGCTTTATTTATTTATTTTATTGTTTTGTACTTTTACCCCTTTTTCTCCCCAATTGGTAGTTAGTCTTGTCCCATCGCTGCAACTCCCCTATGGACTTGGCAGAGGCGAAGGTTGAGAGTCATGCGTCCTCCGAAACGTGACCCTGCCAAGCCGCGCTGTTTCTTGACCCACTGCTCGTTTTAACCTGGAAGCCAGCCACACCAATGTGTCGGAGGAAACACCGTCCAGCTCGCGACCGAAGTCAGCTTGCAGGCGCCTGACCCACCACAAGGAGTCGCTAGAGCGCGATGGGACAAGGAAATCCCGGCCGGCCAAACCCTCCCCTAACCCGGACGATGCTGGGCCAATTGTGTGCCGCCTCATGGGTCTCCTGGTCACGGCTGGCTGTGACACAGCCTGGGATTGAACCCGGGCCTGTAGTGACGCTTCAATCACTGCAATGCAGTACCTTAGACCGCTGCGCCACTCAAGAGGCCCTTCTGCTTTGTTTTTTGCACAGGCTATACACACTCCAATAGTCTCTCATTCACAATTTGACAAGCACTTGATAATGCCTCAAATTTTACAGCGGCATCCCCTATGTGGCCGTAATGCACCCTAAAAAAAACATGCCTTTTGTAGGCCGGAGTGCTGCGTTGTACCCTTCTCCCTGAGTGTGCTGCGCAATCTGAAGTGTCTCTTACTCACACGGCTCTCCGTCATGTGATCTGGTCTTTCTCACAGGCTACAAGTTAAGACAGACACATCGTGGACGCAGCTGCGCTCGTCCTTATTCAATTCCGAGGTGCATATTGAAGATATTGGAAGAACTGTCCACATTTACTTTTCGTCAGCCAACAAGATGAGTAGGCCTAACGAACAGCAAAAGCACTAGCCTATGTCAATCTACTATCCCCCATAGTACAAAAGTTGACCTATTCGGTGCGAGAAATAGATATTCCAAACATAGTCTGGGACAGTTGTGGGATGCGATAGATCCCAAATGAATACAACCTCTATCATCAAAAAAACTTTTTTATGCAATATGGCTGACACAACTGATCAGAAAGTTTAGCTTAAAATTATAAGCTTTTATTATAAAGCTGCATTATTATGGTGAAAATTATCTTCCCCAAACTTGAAACTCACATGCTGCTTATATATGCCAGTTAGGCTCTACACCCCTTGTAAAGTAGATTAATGTGGTTTTCTCTACAGACATAACAGTGATATTAAAAGCATCTTGTGCGGTCAACATTGTGTTGCAACCTCACGTAGGCATATGCGGTCAAGTCATCATGTGCCAATGCCAATCGCCTACGCACCTTGGGTAGAACGCAGCGATAGGTGGGCAGAGCATTGGCCAAAGCAGCCTGGTAGGATGCCAATGTGGCAGGCTGCTGTCATCTGGGCTGTATATTTATGGCAGTGGGCGCAGCAGGGTGGGTCTGTTGATTGGGTGTGGGCTTGTTGATTAACAATGTGGTAACACACTGTGGTGAAAGAGGCCATTTTGAATCCATTTATAACTACAGTATGTGTAATTACTATTTAATAAAATATTAATCGTAAATTCAAACACAAACTGTTATGGTCACTCTATGAAAGGGGAGACTCTCACGAACACGATGGTGTTCTCCGTTTTGCTCTATGACCCCCACAAGCGTCTGAAGGTAACCCATACAAACGAATGGAAGTATGTCAAATATTTCCTTAGCTATCTTATATCTCCTAGACATAGGACAGACACTTCAAAACCTTATTCCTTATGATTTTTTTTTTCAGTCTATTTTGCCAGTTATGAATGTGTTAATCAATGCGTTTCTATGAACTATAGTAGTAAAAGCCTAATTTAATATTTTATCAAATAAAACATTGGAATACCTAAAGGGGTCCTAAAATTCCAAATGAAATAGCTAAATGATCCATGGTATGACCATCTTAAAACAATTCCATATATTAGCTTAGTACCCCCTCTCCACCCCAACTTTTTGAGATGAATGGATAATATAAATGGGAAACAAATACATAACAGAAGGCTACAGCAACATTAGTTTCCATTGTATTCCAGTGTATTATTAGGCCTAGCCATTATATACTGTGTGATCATTATATTATACAAGCCTATCATGTTTTGCTGACGAGCACAGACTGGGTCGTTCCACCTCAAAAAGCACAAGAGATTGTTCTGAAATTGTTTCTGTTAGAAACAGATACAATTAGCATTCCAACAACATTATTTTGTTGAAATAAAATGTGATCTCTGAGCAATTAAGCTAATTGATTGCACCCAAATTGGCAATTTTACAGCATTGTTGGTTAAGGGCTTGTAAGTAAGCATTTCACTGTAATGTCTACACCTGTTGTATTCGGCGCATGTGGCAAATAAGATTTGATTTGATTTGATTTAAAATCCGATTTGGACCAAACTTTTTTCTAGGTATGGTACTGCATTGTATACAAACACCACTTCCAGCTGCCAACTGGCGCCGATTCTAAATATTTCTTCAGCCATTCAAATCCTCCTGCAGAAGGATTATTTTACTCCTGTACAGGGTGGTTTGAGAAGTGGTGATGATCAAATATTGCTTATGCCTATTCTGTACATACAAATAAGTTAAATGTCAATCTTACATGAGGGAAACACAGCGCATCCTGTAAAAGATCAATGCTGATCAAGCGTGCCTTTGAAGTGGGAGATTAGATAAGGTTCATTAAGTGACTGTCAGATATTAACAAGTGGAATGGGTTTGGGTGCGTCGTACAATTGAATACTACAGTAGATGTGTAGCCGTTGAACCTCTCAGGTTTTCTGAGGGTTTCACGGTAACAGCTGATCTTTGTACTGTTCAGTATTCTTCTGACTCCGTAGAGACAGGAAGGGCAGCCCTCCTGTATCTGTCAAGAACAGGTTCGACCACTGTGTGCTGCACTTTTGCCTCTTGTGTTATCTGTACATCAGGGGAAAAGGGATTGGGATAAGCTAGCTTGTGTGTGCTTAGCTCTGAGCTGCAATGTGTGACTAACTATTCTCTTTCTGGCCGTATTCTGGGCTGAGCAGTCATCTCAGTGCTGTGTTAATGCGTACTCACTGCTAATCTGAGGCGGAAGGAATGGGAGCCCAGGGCTTGTCTGTCTCTGTCTGCTCTGCCAGACCGGAACACAGATGCAAACAGTGCTGCTGCTGCTCCGCTCAGAGTCAGTCTGGCCTTTTCCCTGACTCCGTGTCCTCATAAGTCTGATAGCAGCACATGCTCCTGGCAGTCGGCTCCCCCTCCCTCTCCCAAATCTTTCTCTCTCTCTTTGGCTCTGTCCTTCTCTCTCACATCTTATTGCTCATGCCCTCTCTCCCAATCCCCCACTCCAAATCTCTTTTGTTGTCAGTCCCATCCCCCCTCCCCCTTGTCTCGCTTTTTTATTAATCCATCTCTTCACTCCGGCAGTATTTCTGATCCTCGCCCCCCTTTTCTTTTTACATCATCATGACACAGTTGGTCAGGGCAGCAGGTTTTTAGCAGTCAGGCGTTATGTGACATCAGTGCTATAGAATTTTAGTTTACATAAGATCCATATCCGTGTATTTAATAAATGAAAACCGGTATCCATTCAGGGTTTTAAAAAATGGGGATGCATAGCTTTGCAAAACAGCTGCCAATCCTCCCCACGCAGGGTCATTCTAAATCTCCTGTGACGTTTTGCGGCCATAGAGAGCTTGGCTGGCTCCGAAACATCTAAATTATTCACGATAATAGCTACATGTAGTAATTATGGCTGGAGAAGACACATGCCATGTTTATGCTTGTTCCTCCTCAGTTCTGGCATCTGCGGGGCTTGTGAGATCTCTCATGTGTGTTTGTCTCCCCCTGCAGATCAGTCAAGGTAATGTCCCAGGCGTTGAGAGTGCTTCGCTGGCCATGGACACAGAGGAGGGAGTGGAGGTGGTGTGGAATGAGGTGCTCTTCAATGACAGGAAGGTCTTCAAGGCACAGGAGGTATGGCAAAGTCAGACAGAGGCTGTGCACCCTATTCCCTATATAGTGCACTACTTTTGACCAGGGTCCATAGGGCACTATATAGGGAATAGGGTGCCATTTGGGATGCAGACAGAGTTTCTATTGTCAATGGCTATATGTTCCATTCAGAGGAGGCTGGTGGGAGGAGCTATGGGAGGATGGGCTCATTGTAATGGCTTAATCAATGGAACGGAGTCAAACGTGGTTCCCAAATGTTTGATGTGTTTGATACTGTTCCATTTATTTCATTCCAGCCATTACAATGAGCATGTCCTCCCATCAGCCTCCTCTGGTTCCATTCTATGTACTTCTCCAGAGCGAGCTCACAAATGGAAGTAGAAGTCACTGATTTATAAGTGCATATTTTGGCGAACCACCTACTACTGTACATATGTACTCAAACCTCTCCCCACCCCATCTGTTTTTCAGGAAAAGATAAAGGAGATGTTTGAGAACCTAATGCAGGTTGAGCACCCAAATATAGTCAAGTTCCATAAGTACTGGCTGGACATGAGAGAGAGTCGAGCTCGGGTAAGTCTGCTATCTATACTGAACAAAAATACAAACGCAACATATAAAGTGTTGGTCCCATGTTTCATGAGCTGAAATAAAAGATCCCAGAAATGTTCCATACGCACATAAAGCTTATTTCTCTCAAATGTTGTGCACACATTTGTTTACATCCCTGTTAGTGAGCATTTCTCCATTGCCAAGATAATCCATCCACCTGACAGGTGTGGCATATCAAGAAGCTGATTAAACAGCATGATCATTACACAGGTGCACCTTGTGCTGGGGACAATAAGGCCACTCTAAAATGTGCAGTTTTGTCACACAACACAGTTTTGATGGAGCGTGCAATTGGCATGCTGACTGCAGGAATGTCCACCAGAGCTGTTGCCAGAGAATTGAATATTAATTTCTCTACCATAAGCCGCCTCCAATGTCGTTTTAGAGAATTTGGCAGTACGCCCAACCAGCCTCAACCGCAGACCACGTGTAACCACGCCGGCCCAGGACCTCCACATCCGGCTTCTTCACCTGCGGGATCATCTGTGGAGGGGGGAAGGGGGGTGCTGAGGAGTATTTATGTCTGTAATAAAGCCCTTTTGTGGGGAAAAACGAATTCTGATTGGCTGGGCCTGGCTCCCCAGTCGGTGGGCCTATGCCCTCCTAGGTCCACCCATGGCTGTGCCCCTGCCCAGTCATGTACAATCCACAGATTAGGGCCTAATGAATGTATTTAAATTGACCGATTTCCTTCTATGAACTGTAACTCAGTAAAATCTTTGAAATTGTTGCATGTTGCGTTTTATATTTTTGTTCATCATAGATCAATGTCTATGCCCTACCATTCTCACTCACTCTCGGGAAATGTTTCTCTCCCTGTCTCTTAGATCTCTTGGTTTGGTCTGCAGACTGATAGTATCTCTCTCTGCTATCTGTTGACAGGTCATCTTTATCACAGAGTACATGTCCTCAGGAAGCCTAAAGCAGTTTCTCAAGAAAACCAAGAAAAACCATAAGACCATGAATGTCAAGGTCAGTGTATCTCTCCCATAGGGGAAATACCCTCTGACATCTGTGACACTAGTCAGTTAATTACATCCTTGTTGATTCCCACAGTACCATGAGGTGGGTTGTGTTCAGTAGGGAGAAAAGGTTTGAAACGGGTAGGGAATACCTGAACTGTCCCTTTCAGTCGGTCAGCTCCGTATGGGAAGAGTGGGCTAAATTGAGCCAAAGGGGTAAGTTGAGCCACCCTTGTTTCTAGGAAACCATACACAAAATTAATCATTTGACCAAATATTTAGGAAGAGGTCATCATTTCATGGAGTTTGTGAAGGAATACACCATATGGAAAAAGTGGTAAGCAAGTTAGGTCCAAATAAACATTTTCACCAAGTCAAATGTATTTATTATATTAGAAGTTTCATGATGCCTGTATCTAAACCAAAGTAGATCATTTTATGATTGTTCTATACATAATTTGGGGTCTCTATAAGCTTCAATATGAGGTCCTAAACCTAGCAAGAAAGTGCATCCTTGTAGCTGTGTGGGCCAATATAGTGTTTTCGTCCCAGGTGTAATGCAAGGCATTATCACTGGGATATGAGGTAACAACAGGCCCTGGCCTATGTTAAAGGTGTTTTAGAAAGTACAAAGTGTTTGTTAGGTGTTAAGCCTGTGTTAAAAGATGCTTAAAATTATTAAAAGACAAAAAAGTTATTGTGTTTGGGAAATAAAGATGGACATGGTTTTTAAAAAGGTAGTGGTAATATTAACTTACCCTGTCCCGCTGCTCAATTTACCCCATACCCAGGGTAAGTTGTGCCAAGATACCACTTTATTTTGGACAAGCTATGTTTTTAAAACTGTAATGTTTACATTAATTCTGATTATTTCCAGGGATACACAACATCCTGAAATATATGTAGATATCTTTGTTATAAAGAACACTATATTTCCCTTGACGGAGAGATGCTGAATACAACACAGTAATGGGGAGTTCGCACACTAGCACCCTCTACTGAAGAACATTAGAATCATGCCTGACAAGGCCAATGAACATGATTAATTCCTTCAGTTCTTCCGCTCTTCACCTCGAGCTGAGCAGAACAATACAGGTATTTCTTAAACAAACATTGGAATGCGACATTTATCAGGCTTTACTCCAACTTAACTGTCCCACTTAAGGAGGGCGAGCTCATCCTTCTGGACATTGTGTGTTCAAGTTTGGTAGCTAGTTTCGTGAAGTTCCCTACCAATTTGTTAGTTATTCTTCTGCCTGTTTAGCCTCGCTAACTGGTTGTAATCAGGGTTGGGTAGGTTACTTTCTAAATGTAATCCATTACATTTACTAGTTACCTATCCAAAATTGTAATCAGTAACGTAACTTTTGGATTACCCAAAAGCAGTAACGTAATCTGATTAGTTTCCATTACTTTTGGATTACGTTCCCCTTAAAAGGCATTAGAAGAAGACAAAATGGAGCCATCAAACGCATTTGGTGTGTCCTCATGGTCTCTGATTGGTGGTCATCATTTGGTGTGTCATCATGGTCTCTGATTGGTGGTCATCATTTGGTGTGTCATCATGGTCTCTGACTTGTGGTCAGACTCACTCAGGTGCAACAAACTTTTTGCTGAATTGAATGTCATTGAGAAAACAGAAAGGTGTCATAATGTATTTTATTCTCGCAAACATCCTTTCTGAAGATGTAATATTTCTAAGGTATCTGTAATCTGATTACTTGTAACATAACCGATTACAGTTCGTTTAAAAAAAAAAAAAATTACATGTAACTCCCCAACCCCGGTTGTAAGTAAGATGACTAGCACGAACAAGTCAACAAAGTCTGTTAAGCCGGGTCACGACCTTGCCCAAATGGGTGCATGCTCAGGCTGGGTGCATGCTCAGGCTGGGTGCATGCTCAGGCTGCCCTGGATCGAACCAGCTTTTGCGTGTAGCCTTCCTTAGAAGGCTTGGTGGGACTGAAGTTGAATTTCCTTCCCCAGGTGCCTGAACCTCTGCGGAGTCTGAGTTGCAGGATACGTGGGTGGATCTGGGCTCGTTATTTGGATCACATGTAGCTATCCTCCCAGCGTGGCGACATAGAGCCGGCTGATATTTCGGTTTCCTTCGGTGTTACACAGGACTCACGTTCGGATGACGACGTTGTGTCTCTGGCCGCTTCCGTTTTTTTTATCTGAGACAGAGTTGGAGGGTTTGGCTTCAGGGCAACCACACGTCCCTGCTACAGATGGAATAGCAGGGGAATCCCTGGGTTCTAGCGCGGCTCTCATTGATCTATTCACATCCAATAGTTCACTTTTTTCAGACAATCTTTCAGAAAAGTTGTTTAACAATTTTTTTTCAGAAATATAAAATAGAGATCCAGCGACAAGCTTTACACTCTCAGAAAAAAAGGTGCTATGTAGAACTATATAGGTTTTGTCACCATAGGGGAACCCGTTTTGGTGCTAGGTAGAACCCTTTGCAGAGGGTTCTACATAGAACCCTCTTATCTAGGGTTCTTCATAGAACACCCTGTAAATGGTTCTACCTAGAACCCTCTATAAAGGATTCTACTGAGAACCCTTTTATCTTTGAAGGGTTCTTCCTAGAACCCTTTATGAACGGTTCAACTCAATATTAGGAAGGTGTTTCTAATGTTTTGTATACTCAGTGTATGTTACTTATCTTTGTGTAGCATAAGATTAATCAACCAATCAATACAGGCAAAAACACAGGTATTGAAACAATTCTGAAAATCAACTTGCAATAAAGCATGCTGGGTAATATGATAATAAGGGCGTAGTTTTTAGTGTTTACTTGTCAGTGGAGTGGCCGTCCTCCCAGCCTGCGGCGGAAGGCATCCAGGTTTGGTGGGAAATACCTGCCACCGGTGCTAGCCGCAGTCAAGCACCGCCTGCCTCTGTTTCCAGACTTCATCAATGAGCTTAAGATGACCTGGGCCCAGCTGCATTCAGCCAAGCTGATATTGCATGGGTACGGAGGGGGCCGGGCTTGTCCACACTCCTCCAGTGGATTGGAAGCTAGCCGGCTGCCTAGCCCCATGGGCTAACAAAGGGATGGCTAACCCCAACCCATCGTTCCCAAATAAGCACTGTCGTTTTTCCGGGTCCCGGTTTGACTGGCCCTGGTTTACTGGGCCCAGGGGGTGGACGCCTGGTCCCTGAACACGGTCACAGTGCTGCAGGTTTACCAGACTGAGCTGTTGGCTGACCTGGCCACAGTTCTGGCTAATGGGGAGCAGAGCTTTTAGATGAGATTTGTGCTACGGATGATTTTTGTCTTGTCCCGTTGCACCGTCTCTTGGCGCTCGGAAGAAGCATGGAGGCTACGGTGGTGGCACAGTGGCACCTTTGATTGACTTTGTCGCAGGTGCCGGAGAGAGAGAGGCAGTGGTACTTGGACGACTCGATTTCTCCTACGAGGTTGTTCGGCTCGGCCCTGGAGTCTATGCAGTCTCATTTTGTGAAGAAAAAAGAAGCAGGAGGCGGCGCTGCGCGTTTTCCTTCCTTGGAGGACCTTTGCTGCTGCGGCAGCATCATCTTCTAGAGGGTCTGCAGACAGAGGTACGGCGGCTAAGCGGGTTGCCCTGGAAGTCTGCTCCTGCTTCCACAAATTCTCCCAGTCCACAAGATGGCGTTCCGCCCCTTCAGATGGCACTTTACGGGAGACTCGCTGTCTGTGTCGACCAATGGCGCCCTTTATTATGCGAAAAGTGATGTTGGGGTACAGGCTACAATTCGTTGTACGTCCCCCACGTTTTTACGCCGCCATTACGTCGACTGTTCCCGAGGCCTCAGCGCCCGTTTTGAGGGAGGACATTCCTTCCCTTCTCCAGAAGCAGGCAGTCCGAGTGGTACCTATGTCAGAGGCCCATGACAACTGGTACAGCTGGGATTTCCTGGTTCCCAAAAGGGGAGGGACTTCCCGTCCAATTTTAGACCTGAGTGCCCTAAACAAGCGCCTCAGGGTCTACAAATTCAGAATGCATGAACAGCCTGTTGTTACAGTCAGTGTGCCCGGGCGATTGGTTCACCTCCATCGACCTGAAGGATGCGTACTTTCATGTGGCCATATATCCCCCTCACAAAAAGTTTCTGAGGTTCCATTTCAAGGCTGTAGCATACTGGTCCTCCCTTTTGGGCTTTCCCTCTCGCCTCGCACTTTCACCAAAGTTGTGGAGAGGGGTTTGGCACCTATGTGGTGTCTGGGGCTCAGGATATTGGACTACCTGGTGGTAGCGGAGTCGAGGGAGCAGGTGGTGTTGCACACATTACATTTTAGTCATTTACCAGACGCTCTTATCCAGAGCGACTTACAGTAGGTGAGTGCATATATTTTGATACTGGCCCCCCTGGCCCCCTGTGGGAATCGAACCCACAACCCTGGCGTTGCAAGCGCCATGCTCTACCAACTGAGCTACACGGGGCCATGCTGGTTTCCTATGTTCAGTCTCTGGATTTCATAGAGAATCAAGAGAAGAGCTGTTTGACTCCATCTCAGCACAATCTATTTCTGGGTCTCAAGTTAGACTCAGGCGAGAATTGTGCATTCTTGTCCCCACAGAGGGAGGCGGGTTTCCGTCTTTGCTTGGCCCTATTTTTTAAATATTTTGTTTCACTTTTATTTAACCAGGTAAGCCAGTTGAGAACAAGTTCTCATTTACAACTGCGACCTGGCCAAGATAAAGCAAAGCAATTTCGGATGGGTGACAATGCATTTTCACCAGTGCTCGCGCCTATTGGGGATGATGGCTTCTATGATAGCCGTGGTTCCCCTCGGCTGTTGCTGATGCGACCTTTCCAGTGGTGGGTGATAGACACTCACTTGGACACCTAGCCCCACCTAAACCGGTCACTCCGGGTGTCCACGTCATGCCTAAGGGTTCTGGCTCGGTGGAGGGACCCGCGGTTGTTGTCGCTGGGGACGCCCATGGGTCAAGTTATATCCCGCAAGGTGATCACGACAGACACATTTCCCCGATGGTTGTGTGCGCTGTGTGAGGGCAGCTCAATTTGGGGGTTGGGAACAGTGTTGCTGAGCGCACTGCATATCAGTTACCTGGAGCGGTTGGCGGTGTGCATAGCGCTCAGGCGTTTTCTCCCGTTGTTGGCAGGCCAGCTGGTGAGGACCAGTGGTGGCGTACATCAACAGACGTATCCTTAGCTCGCTCTCTACTGCTGTGGAGCAGTGCGCACTTTCCCTAGCTCCTAGTAACTCATCTTCCCAGGCGCTTCAACACGGGTGCGGATCTGCTATCCATGGGGGGCCCCCGCTCTCAGGAGGCTGCTATCCATGGGGGGCCCCCGCTCTCAGGAGGCTGCTATCCATGGGGGGCCCCCGCTCTCAGGAGGCTGCACACCTGGGTGGTCTCCCAGATATGGGAAATATTAGTCAGGGCCAACGTGGATGTTTACGCATCGCAAGAAAATGTGCATTGTCTGCAATTTTTCTCGATAAGGGACCTGAGTGCTCCATTGGGAACGGATGCTCACGTGCACCAGTGGCCTCTGACCCTCCTTTACGCCTTTCCTCCTGTGGATCTGATTCAGCGTCAGGAGGGCTTGCCGTTGCCTTGTGGCTCCCCGTTGGCCCGAACGACCTTTCCTATGTTCAGTCTCTGGGTTTCATTGTGAATAATTTCTGTACTTTCATGTCGCGGAGATCATTGGCCTTTTGGGCGGGGACTCGTTGTCCCAGGCGCATGGGCATGTCTGGCACCTGCAGCCGGCAATTTGGAATCCAATCTGATGGCAAGGAGTTTACAGCTGAACGCTATTGCGACTATACAGTCTGCAAGGGCACCCTCCATGAAAGGGTTGTATGGATATAAATGGCGGGCATTCATACTTTGGTGCCAAAATAAAGGAATTGTTCCTTTTCAGAGCTCTCTGGTGGACATTTTAATGTTCCTACAGGGGCTTTTCGAGCAGGGCTGTTCATTCTCCACCCTGAAGGTGTATATGGTAGCTATTTTAGCGTGTAATATGGAAATTGATGGTGCCACTCCAGTGGCTCATCCCCTTGCGGTGCGGTTTTTAAAAGGTGTGTGCCGTCTCAGGCCGGTTTCTAAACCTATTGAGCCCACTTGGGATATGACTTTGGTTTTGGATGTGCTGTGTGAGGCCCCCTTTGAACTGATGGAGTCTGTGGATCTGAAGATCCTCTCCTACAAGACCGTACTGCTCGTGGCTTTGGCCTCGGCTTAACACTTTGGAGATCTCCACACGTTCTCCATTCACCCCACCCCGCCCTTGGCAACTCCAAGGTGACGTTGCGTCCTAATGCAGCCTTCACCCCTAAGGTCATGACTATGTCCTACAGGTCTCTAGATTTTGAACTTTTTCCATTTCTGCCTCCTCCGTTTGCTTCTGAGGAGCAGCAAAAGTTACATGCCCTATGTCTGGTACGAGCGTTACGCATGTACATTGAGCAGACCAGGGGAGTCCATTTGTGCGACCAACTGTCTGTTTTGGTAATCCGGCTCGTGGTAGAGTGCTTTCTAAGCAGTGTATATACCACTGGATTGTGGAGGCTATTGCTCTGGCATATGTCAGCAAAAGGCAAGAATTACCTAACGGTGTATGCGCCCACTCCACCAGTGGTCTGGCGGCGTCTTGGGTGTTGTTTAAAGGGTTGCCTGTAGGAGATATTTGTGCATGCGGTGAGTTGGGCATCATCACACACCTTTGTGAGGTTTTATCGCTTGGATGTCACTGCCCCCAGTGTAGCCTATATCGTGATTTCAGCTGGGGCATGAGAGGGTCATTAGGCAGCACGCAGATTTTCCTGTCAGGTTGGAATTTTGGGTGGGCCATTTCATTTGGTGTCCGCTTAGGACGTGATTTCGTATCCCCATTGCTGTGTTGTACCGAGTCGACCGACTGAAATGAAATGTTCCGTTATGACTATAACTACTGTTCCCTGAAGGAGGGAAACGAGGTACAACACCTGTTCGGCCTCGCGCCGCCTAGTTCTGGCCTCAGTGAAGTGGGGGTACTGAATTGAAAGGATGAATCCTTGTCAGGCGCTGTTCTAATGTTATTCAGTAGAGGGTGCTAGCGAGCCAACTCCCCATAGCTGTGTTTTTACCTTGTTTCCCTCCTTCAGGAAACAGTAGTTGCAGTCCTAACTGTATGTTTATTTCCTCGCAAACTTCAACCACATTCCATTTTTTAAGTGTCTGCTGTTCACTCTGTCATGTATTCCAGGCTTGGAAGAGATGGTGTACCCAGATTCTCTCAGCCCTCAGGTAAGACCAATAACTTTCTCTCATCCTCTCGATTATAGCCAATGGCAGGGTAAACTATTAATCTAGGAATGGGGTCTTTAACTCTTGTTCCAGTCACTAACACATCTGATTCTACTAATCATGTTCCAGCAGCTCTCCAGGGCCAAAGTGTTCAGTCAGAGTTGGAGACCCAAAGTGTTCAGTCAAGTGAATGGATCTTCAATTGCCATCTTATTTATCCCCAGTTACCTCCACTCCTGTGAGCCGCCCGTCATCCATGGCAACCTGACCTGTGATACCATCTTCATCCAACACAACGGCCTCATCAAGATTGGCTCAGGTCTCACACCGCAAAGATGTTCTACCTAATCCTAACCCTAACCTAACTAAAACCTAACCCTGTCATAACATGCATTAGGAACAGTTCAATTGTGACTTGAGAGCTTCATCTGAATAAATGGTAGCAAAAACAGTTCGCATTGCATGCTAGCAAACCCCTATACTGTACATTGTGTGTACTACAACTGCCCAAATATGTATTATCATTGTTCGTCTATCTTTGCAACTGAAGTTAATACTGGATACCCTGCTCTTTTCTATCCACAGTATGGCACCGGTTGTTTGTGAATGGTATGAACCATATAATGTGCCGCACATCTATCTTATTCGCAGTGAACGTCACAATATTCTGTCTAGTCTGGTGTCTGGGTTTCATTTTCTAGCTGCCTGTCTTGTCCTCCCAGTGTTTCTGGAGGCCAGTGTTCATGGTAAAGTCCGCGCACACCGAGACGAGCAGAGGAACCTGCACTTCTTCTCTCCTGAATACGGCTGTGAGTGTTTTACTGAGCCTTCCTCGACTTTGATAAAGTATATGTACTGTATGTCTGGTCTTCATGCTTTTATTAGTTGCCAGTTTCACTATGGAATTTCCCACCATGCTGTGACCAGGCAGTTAATATCATACATGTTATGTTCGAATAAACGCTGTTTCTCTCTCTCTATGTCTAGCAGCTGAGGATTACTATGCCATTGACATCTTCTCCTTCGGGATTTGTGCTCTAGAGGTGAGCACCCAGCTGCAATAGTTTATAAATGTATTATAAACCTTACTAGCGGCTCCATGTCCTTACGGACGGTAAGAAAAGTATTTAATTCTGATCAATGCATTTAGTCTTTTAGGACAGTGAAGCACTGCTAGCAAATCTGAGCTTAAATATATAACATTTTACATTTTAGTCATTTAGCAGACGCTCTTATCCAGAGCGACTTACAGGAGCAATTAGGGTTAAGTGCCTTGCTCAAGGGCACATCGACAGATTTTTCACCTAGTCGGCTCGGGGATTAGAACCAGCGACCTTTCGGTTAATGGCACTACGCTCTTAACCACTAAGCTACCTGCCGCCCAATTAAATGTGTAGGTCTACATGGTAGGCCTAATATGTTCTGTGACAATCCTTGCCACAGAAAGGATTACCATCAGGAAATGTAGAGTTTTTTCTTAATTTTTTTTTATTGCTCTCTAAAAGTTATTCTTTAAAAAAAGGGCTACATTACAGTGGTAAGGAAATAGGGCCTATAGCATTGTGAATTCCACAACAGTAGCACACACATCACCTGTCTAGCATTCATAATCAAAACAGTGGCTTCTGATACCCAAATACCTACCATGAACAGGCACACAAACATAACACCAAAATCCTGCTGCACACCTTCTTTACAGCACGTCTTTCAAAACTATATTTTGGGTGATGTATTTCCTTTGGAATTTACCTTGGGTTGAGGTTTGTTTGAATGACAAATAAGTATGTGAATGATCGAGCTCTGGAAAATGCCACACGAGAGAAGACTGGGGCAGGAAGGTATATGCCGACTTTGTCAAATGTTTGTCCTTATGCATTATTAATTGTCATTGAGTATGACCGACGCAGAGGAAATCGACTCCTCTCAAGGGTGAATGGAAGATCTTAAAAAAGTAAAATATATTATAAATATTAGCATTATATAATTCATGACAATGGTTATGGAAATTAACAGAAACCATTCAAAGCATTTTACCGATGCCTGTTTATTAATGAAAAGCAAAATTCTAAACATTGGGCAAACATTGGGCACGGGAAGAAGTCAGAGGATCCTAGAAGTAAGGCTATTGTTTGTCAAATCTAGACTAAATCTAGGCCAACATGTACACTACCAGTCAAAAGTTTGGACACAGCTCCTCATTCCAGGGTTTTTCTTTATTTTTACTATTTTTTACATTGTACAATAATAGTGAAGACATCAAAACTATGAAATAACACATATGGAATCATGTAGTAACCAAAAAAGTGTTAAACAAATCAAAATATATTTCAGATTTGAGATTCTTCAAAATAGCCACCCTTTGCCTTGATGACAGCTTTGCACACTCTTGGCATTCTCTCAACCAGCTTCATGAGGTAGTCACCTGGAATGCATTTCAATTAACAGGTGTTTGTTAATTTGTGGAATATCTTTCCTTCTTAATGCGTTTGAGCCAATCAGTTGTGTTGTGACAAGGTAGGGGTGGTATACAGAAGATATCCCTATTTGGTAAAAGACCAAGTCCATATTATGGCAAGAACAGCTCAAATAAGCAAAGAGAAACGACCTTAAGACATGAAGGTCAGTCAAAGTTTCTTCAAGTGCAGTCGCAAAAACCATCAAGCGCTATGATGAAACTGTCTCTCATGAGGACCGCCACAGGAATGGAAGACCCAGAGTTACATCTGCTGCAGGGGATAAGTTCATTAGAGTTACCAGCCTCAGAAATTGCAGCCCAAATAAATGCTTCACAGAGTTCAAGTAACAGACACCTCTCAACATCAACTGTTCAGACAGAGGAGACTGCGTGAATCAGGCCTTCATGGTCGATTGCTGCAAAGAAACCACTACTAAAGGACACCAAGAAGAAGAAGAGACTTGCTTGGGCCAAGAAACACAAGCAATGGACATTAGACCGGTGGAAATCTGTCCTTTGGTCTGATGAGTCCAAATTTGAGATTTTTGGTTCCAACTGCCGTGTCTTTGTGAGACGCAGAGTAGGTGACCGGATGATCTCCGCATGTGTGGTTCCCACCGTGAAGCATGGAGGTGGAGGTGTGATGGTGTGGGGGTGCTTTGTTGGTAACACTGTCAGTGAATTATTTAGAATTCAAGGCACACTTAACCAGCATGGCTACCACAGCATTCTGAAGCGATATGCCATCCCATCTGGTTTGCGCTTTTTGTTTTTCAACAGGACAATGACCCAACACACCTCCAGGCTGTGTAAGTGCTATTTTACCAAGGAGAGTGATGGAGTGCTGCATCAGATGACCTGGCCTCCACAATCACCCGACCTCAACCCAATTGAGATGGTTTGTGATGAGTTGGACCGCAGAGTGAAGGAAAAGCAGCCAATCAGTGCTCAGCATGTGTGGGAATTCCTTCAAGACTGTTGGAAAAGCATTCCAGGTGAAGCTGGTTGAGAGAATGCCAAGAGTGTGCAAAGCTGTCAACAAGGCAAAAGGTGGCTACTTTGAAGAATATAAAATATATTTTGATATGGTTTTTTGGTTACTACATGATTCCATATGTGTTATTTCATAGTTTTGATGTCTTCACTATTATTCTACAATGTAGAATAGAGTGCCAGTTTCATCATAGCGCTTGATGGTTTTTGCGACTGCACTTGAAGAAACGTTCAAAGTTCTTGAAATATTCCGGATTGACTGACCTTCGTGTCTTAAAGTAATGATGGACTGTCATTTCTCTTTGCTTATTTGAGCTGTTCTTGCCATAATATGGACTTGGTATTTTACCAAATAGGGCTATCTTCTGTATACACCCCCTTCCTTGTCACAACACAACTGATTGACTCAAACGCATTAAGAAGGAAAGAAATTCCACAAATTAACTTTTAAGAAGGCACACCTGTTAATTGAAATGCATTCCAGGTGACTACCTCATGAAGCTGGTTGAGAGAATGCCAAGAGCGTGCAAAGCTGTCATCAAGGCAAAGGGTGGCTATTTGAAGAATCTCACATATAAAATGTTTTGATTTGTTTAACACTTTTTTGGTTACTACATGATTCCATATGTGTTATTTCATAGTTTTGATGTCTTCACTATTATTGTACAATGTAGAAAATAGTAAAAATAAAGAAAAACCCTTGAATGAGTAGGTGTTCTAAAACTTTTGACCGGTAGTGTATATACAGAATAATCCAGAGAAAAAATAAATATATTTTTAGACCACCTAATAGAGAAAACTAAAAGGTAAAGCTGTGTATATCAAGGATGCAGGCCCTGCTTTAAAACAGTCACTAAATATTCCAGTAATTAAGACTATTCTCCACGAGAATTAGAGTGAAAAGTGGTTGATCAATCCCCTTAGCCCTCATAGGTAAACATGCCTGTTAGATGTTAAGTACACTCAGTGACTTTAAAACATCCAAGTAATAAAATAAACCACCATAAGAGACTTTATCATATTTACATTTACATTTTAGTCATTTAGCAGACATATCCGTTACATTACCACCAGAACCTCTAATCATCACGTACAATGATGTAAAAACAAAACAAATAAAATATGTTAATACCATTGACCCTCTGTATTCACATATTAACCTTCAAGAGATAACTTTCTGCTGATTCATAATCTAAATCAGTCTCGACACTGGTTTAAATATTAGGTCAAGGCCTTCCTGCTCTTGACCTAATACGACCCAGAGTACCTTCAACAGCATAAGGAGTGACAGTGTTGCAATAGTGGGTCTGTCAACACAGTCAATGTGTAACTGATCAGGTAAGGAATGGTCAGAGTTTGGTAGGTCAGTACGGATATTGTAAGCAGACTGGTCAATTAGCTCACTCACTACACTGTTACGGTCCGGGTCAGATTCTTGAAGACTCTGATCGAGGCAAACCTTCCAGCTGCAGTACATCTTCCACAGAATCCAAAGGTGGAATGTCCTGAGCATCCAAGGATCGCACGCCACCCTCCAGGCTTGGGTCACCTATTCCTTCAGAAGGCAACTCAGACACCCACACTTTTGTTCTGTACTCAGCATCCTCATCATCATCACCCACTGCAGTGTCCATGGCAGCTGAGACCACAAGGCCGTCATTCATGTCCTCAGACTCTGTTAATCCAGACATATCTGTTCCATCATCAACGGCAGCATGGGGAAGAGGAAGAAGGTTGACTGGCATTATCAGGTTGAAATGTACCGTCTTCTCCTGTCCAGTGGAGCTGTTCTGAATCTTAAAGGTGTGACTGTCAGCATTCAATCCAGTGACAAGGTAGACGGTATCCTCCCAACGGTCAGCAAGCTTCCGCTTTCCACGCTCCCCCTAAAATTGCCAGCAACACTCTATCACCAATCTCCACTGGTGCTCCTCTGACTCTTCTGTCATACAGGTCAGCATGCCTCTTCAACACATTCGCTGCAGATGCCTGTGCTGTATTCATGGATTCTTTCAGATCTCTCCTCAAGGACTGAACAAACTGGTCATAGTCGACAACTTCTGGGTTCTCTATGACAGAGCCAAAGACTGTCAACAGGCAGTCTTGGCGTCCTCCCAAACATTAGCAGGAAAGGGGCAAAGCCTGTGGTTTCGTGGATTGTACAATTGTACACAAGGGACTTCAGCGCCTGAGGCCATCTGTGCTTTGCGCTCGTCGGCTAGGCCCGGATCATGTTTCCCAACGTCCTATTCATCCTTCCGCAGGACCCGTTCCCCATCGGATGGTACGGCGTGGTGTGAGACTTCTGAACACCTGCAACCCTCGAGTTCAGTTATTAGAGCGCTCTCAAAGTGTCACTAAAATGTTGTTTCAGTATGTCAAAGATGGGACTTGGGCCTTTAGATAAATCAACAGAGGGATTGCTGTGTATATCCACTTTAACAACATCGCGGGCCCTTCCCATAAGCCTACCTATAACTCTGCTTGGTCCACCAAAGATACGCCCCTCTTACGCATGTAAACCATGACCATATCCTCCCACTCATGCACTGAGCACTTTTCAGAGTACACCGGCTCCCTGATATCAGACTTCAACACCAGGTTCAGGCCCGATACATCCATAGCCCTAGAGCTATGGGGGGGGGGGGAATGCAAATAGTCCGAGTAGTCATGATTAGCTGTTCAGGAGTCTTATGGCTTGGGGGTAGAAGCTGTTAAGAAGCCTTTTGGACCTAGACTTGGCGCTCCGGTACCGCTTGCCGTGCGGTAGCAGAGAGAACAGTCTATGACTAGGGTGGCTGGAGTCTTTGATCATTTTTAGGGCCTTCCTCTGACACCGCCTGGTATAGAGGTCCTGATGGCAGGAAGCTTGGCCCCAGTGATGTACTGGGCCGTACGCACTACCCTCTGTAGTGCCTTGCGGTCGGAGGCCGAGCAGTTGCCATACAGGCAGTGATGCAACCAATCAGGATGCTCTCGATGGTGCAGCTGTAGAACTTTGAGGATCGGAGGACCCATGCCAAATCTTTTCAGTCTCCTGCTATACAATGTCTGCTAAGAAATCCATGGAGACCTCCCCACTCCCTGTATTTGGCAAACCTATTTCATTCACATCCTTGGGCATTTCCCTGTGGAAACTATCATCAAAACCCTCCAGTTTAGGCATGGGTGTAGAAGCAACTGGAATTCTGGCTGAACCCCTACCAACAGATGGTGACAGATTAAATGTCAGGAAACCCCTACCTCTCCCAGCACCTTCCATCTTAATAATGGGAAATCAACACACTAAAACAAAAATGTAAATGTCAATAAATAAGAATAATTAAATAATTATCCAAATGTAACCCTATATCTAGTACACAGTTAAAACCCACCCCAGTTATATCAGATATACATTAGAACTGCAAATAAACGAGTAACACAAAAGTTATCGTTTATCCTTGAAAAGAAAGTCCCAATTAATATAGAAAGTCTCAATAAAATCCCATAGGGCAGCGCACAATTGGCCCAGCGTCGTCCGGGCTTGGCCAGTGTAGGCCGTCATTGTAAATAATAATTTGTTCTTAACTGACTTGACTAGTTAAATAAAGGTAAAATAAAATAAATACGATAAATCTGCGGAAATCTGCGGAAGCATAGCTCCCGCTCAGCCCAGTCAAAACTGTTCGCTGCTCTGGCACCCCAATGGTGGAACAAGCTCCCTCACGACGCCAGGACAGCGGAGTCACTCACCACCTTCCGGAGACATTTGAAACCCCACCTCTTTAAGGAATACCTGGGATAGGATAAAGTAATCCTTCTAACCCCCCAAATTGTAAAGTGGTTATCCCACTGGCTATAGGGTGAACGCACCAATTTGTGAGTCGCTCTGGCTAAGAGCGTCTGCTAAATGACGTTAATGTGCCCTTGAGCAAGGCACTTAACCCTAATTGCTCCTGTAAGTCGCTCTGGATAAGAGCGTCTGCTAAATGACTAAAATGTAAATGTAAATGTAAATCATCAACTCAAGTAATCAAAAAACGACGCCCTGGCGCCCTCTTGTGGCGAAATGTGATATCGCCATAAACTGCACGAGCAACGTCTCATCTTATTCTCCAACGGCAACCACGGCGAACTTCTGAAATGGAAATCCAGCGAAGGATGATCCGATCCAGAAGAACGGTCACGGCACCACGGTAACAGTACTCTTCTTGCGTTGTGTACAATCATCGACACGGACTCCAACTTGTAGCACCAGTCATGGTGATTTATTCTGATAGAAACAGCACAAAATGGCACGTCATGCAATGCACGGCTCACCATCCAACTCTGCACTCACGCACTGTACGAAATATACGACCCCCCAGACACAGTAAGTTGCTAGCTAGCATTAGCTGGAATTCTCTACAACAAAATGCACAACAAATATGCAGAAAAAACGCTGCATCTTATGTGTGATGTTCTAATAATATTTACAAACAACTTGGTATAAATTGTACATTCAAATCATCACTTGGAAGTATAAAAATCACTTTTGACGTACAGTGCTTTGCAACCCACAACCTACCGCTGGTTTGGTGCTTGTTCACTGGGACAATTCTAATTTAAACATCCTCCCTCGTAAGCAAGCCACGCAAACCAGCCAATAAGATGCCATGTTGAGTAGCTGAAGGCAAGACAAAACTCTCTCTCTCACACACACACACACATACACATACATATACACACACACACACACACACACATACATATATACACACACACACACATAAATCAGTACCATGGACAGCCACATCATATTTAGCTTACGTTGATTTAACTAAATTGTTTTTGGTATCTTTTAGTTGTATTAGACTAAGCATAGGTGATTAGATGATGTTGAAATGGTGTTGGAATAGTGGAAGCAGCTCCTGTTTTCTTTGCAACTTGGTAACTTACCTTTGTTCTAAAGCAGTAATTCTTTAGTAGTCTGAAAATGTCAGAAACATTACCTTGCTAGACCATGCTGTAGGTCATGTAACTGTTTGTTACATACAATATGCTTTATGGACTTCACCGGACAGAGGTTGCTCTCTGGTTTTGTGATGAAACAAAGTTGTGGTTGAATTTATTCTGCCACTGTGTCTTCTTATTGTCTCTGCCTTAGGCCTATATATCACAGTGGCAAGGCATATGAACTAGCAGGTTATAGAGCAAACAACGCAATTATCACAACACATAGGTTGTAATATGGCTTTTTTCCCCTGCCTTGGCTTCCCTGGAGATTTTACCGATGCATCACTACTGATGTCCATTTTTAACATAATCTCTTTATTTATTTATAGATGGCTGTCCTGGAAATCCAGGCTAATGGGGATGCTGTTGTGTCCAAGGAGGCCATCACCAACGCAGGCCAGTCTTTGGAGGATCCCCTCATGAGAGTGAGTCTCACTCATGTTTCCATTCATGGCCCAAATATAGCCAAGCAGCACAGTGGGCAAATGCACAAAAACACATCAATCTCTCTTTGATTAAAACAAACACCTTGTCAATAGGGGCAGGAGTTTTCCCTGACTATGTGACCTGACCAAGAAACCAGATAGTTTTCCTTGTTACTTGACCAGAAAACCATCTGTTCAAGTTAAATCAAACTTCACATTTTAAATGGAATTTTACATACTTTACATTTATCAAACCCTAACCACTGCACTACATAGCTTTAACCTGGCTCCACTCCCTTTTGTAGGAGTTCACCCAGTCATGTGTACATCATGAAGCCAAGCAGCGGCCCACAGCCCACGACCTGCTATTCCACCGCGTGCTGTTTGAGGTCCACTCCCTCAAGCTTCTGGCTGCCCACTGCCTCATCAGCAACCAGTGTGAGTGTTTCCTCAGTCCTCAGCTTTGAAGCCCCAAAGCACACAGCACACAGCATGCAATATGTGGAATTGCCATTTGAGTGATTCCTCACGAAACCCAGACAAAGAAATACAATGATTTTGGGGATGTTCACGACATTTCATCCATAGAATGGTCTTTTGGAGGATGGATTGTTGACATATATTTAATATTTGTATCTAAAAGCATAATTGAGAAATAAAACCAAAAAGGCAATATTTTGAATGTAGTAGTTTTTCACCCCCTCAAAGCTATGTCAAAGAAAAAAAAACTTTGCAAACCACATGATCTAGTATATAATACAAGTATAATAAACCATATTCAAATATGATGATATCATAGTGAATTCATGACGTGAATGAGTAAGCCTTATCATACTTTGTAATATTGATATATATATATATATATATATATAGTTACAATCAGTTTTAGGAACATCTACCCAAAATATTTCACCTTCTTAATTACTTTACCCAAAATAACATTTAGTGATAGTCTAAAACAACATTTTGACCATTTAAACAGCGTGTGTCCACCCTATCGACAAGGGGAGATGCGCTGTGAAAAGGGCGCTTTTTCTTGGTTCTATTGATGTGTTTTATGTCCGTCTCCGACATAAAGAAAGTTTGACTTCCACACAAAATTACTTCTTTACTTATTTTAGGTTTAAGGAAGTGTGTAAGTCGCATTCTTTATCATACAGCTATGACAGTTATATATTTAGAACCGCCTGCTTGATCGGGCACTGTCAAATTTGGCATATTTATTACATTTTGGCCTTACCCAGGCCTCCTTTTAGACTCCATAATGTTTCATTTGTAAGTGCTACAAAGCAAAAATTGGTGTCATATGAAGCTTTACTGCTTGTTCTGTAATATGAGCAGTATTTTGATTTCAATAATAATTGTCCTACATTAATTTATGAATATTGAGAAATATGAATATTGAAAAAACTAATGTTTTTATTTAATAATTGTTCACTATATTGTTGAACATAATATACTCTATGGGCATATCACAGTTCCAGACTAGGATCTCTGCTAGTTTTAAAGTTATGGCCCATTTTATACAGAGAAATTGGCATAGGCAATGTAACCAATCACAGCCCTCCTTTTACTTGTATCATTGCACATCCTGCAAATCGCCAGTAGAGGGTGAACGTTTTGAATCCATTTTCATATTCACTCTGTTGGTAATGCTTACAAGTTGGATCATAATTGTAAAAGTAGCAGAGATCCCACTCTGGAACTTTAATATGCCCATAAAGTATATTATGTTCAACAATATAGTGAAATATTATGATCAAAAATGTTTTTTCAATATTTATGTTTATATTTTTCAATATTCATAAATGAATGAAAGAAAACAATTATCGTAATTAAAATACTACTCACATTACAGCAAAAGTGTTAAAGCTTCATATGACACACATTTTTGCTTTGTATCACTTACATATTAAACAATATGGAGTCTTAAAGGAGGCCTGGGGAAGACCAAAATGTCAGAACTATGCCAATTTTGATAAATGATTCCTCAATTATGCTTTTAGATACAAATGTCAAATATATATAAACATTTCTTCCTCCAAAGGACCATTCTTTGGATTACATGTTGTGAAAATCCCCCAAATCATGGTCTTTTATTGGTCTGGGTTTCATGAGGAATCACTAATACTTTTGCCTGGGTACCAGTCTGTTTGGCATGCCAAGGAGTGGTATGATGACACAAACAGAGTGGTATCCAGGCTAGCCATTTCTGTGGGAGAGAAAATGTTTCCACATCCATTTCCACATCCATTTCATTTTTTGTCATGTGACAGCTGAAAAATTGTCTTATGCAGATTTTGTGGGATATATCTGTTGTTACAATGGAAGTGGAGACATTTTTCTAATTAATTTGCAAATATGTAAAGCTCTCTTACCCCTCTCTCTATGCAGACCTGCTCCCAGAGAACTGTGTGGAGGAGAAGACCAAGTCCTTTGATCCCAACGGTCTCATGGCAGAGATCAAACATGGCGACCGGCCTGGCGTGGAGCTCAAGTACTCCCATGTGTCCCCTTTGGAGCTGGACAAGTTCCTGGAGGACGTCAAGTAAGGGCTAATTCCACTCACCCATTGGGCTCAGGTCAAAAGTAGTGCACTATGTAGAGAATAAGGTGCAATTTAGGACGTCGCCTGAGAGGACTGCCTTGTTCATTGTGAAGGGTCTTTGTGAAGTGTATTATTGTAGCACCTGTGGCTCCTGACTTCATTCTGACTCCCCCTCCTCAGGAATGGGATATACCCCCTCATGAACTTTGCGTTATCGCGGCCCCACCCCGTCCCCCATGCCCTCTCCCTGTCCCATGAACAGGTGGAGTCGGTGAAGACCCCCACCCCTGAGCCCCAAGAGACAGAGAGCAGAAAGGTGAGGTCTGTGTGTGTGTGTGTCTGTCTGTCTGTCTGTATCTCATTCTATTTGTTTATGTCTGTGTGTGAGAGACAGTGTTGCAAGTTAAAGTACGCTTATCACTCTTAACGCTATGTTGGTCTGATGGTGTGTTGCAGGTGATTCAGATGCACTGTAACTTGGAGTCAAATGAAGAAGGGACGAAAACTCATGTGAGTTTGACTATCATCTTCTTTTAAGTAATGGCGTCCATCTCACGGCAGCCTTTTGGAGTTACCATAACTGACATAATTTTTTTAATCCTTTCTGATCCCCACAACTAATTGCATTTGGGGGATAAGCATATTCTGGGTTGATAAAATGTATTCCTCTCTCCTCTCCTTAGCTCTCTCTGTTTCTTAAGATGGATGACAAGCTCCATCGACAACTCAGCTGTGACATCCTTCCAAGTGAGTTCTAATGGACACTTTCATATCCATTAATATAGTCAGGTCCCAAATTATTGCCACCCTTGATAAAGATGAGCAAAAAGTAAGTAAGTACAAATACTGAGCTATATTGTATGCTATTTTTTTTAAACAATTATATTATACTAATACAATTGTTCAGAGAAAGAGATTTTGATTACAAATATTTTTTTTCTCAAAAAGATATGTGTTAAAATTATTGCCACCCCTTTTTTCAATACCTCACTTTGCGAGGATAACGGCACTGAGCTTTTTTCTTAAATGTTTAATGAGATTGGAGAACACATTGGGAGGGATCTTAGAACATTCCTCCATACAGAATCTTTCCAGACCCTTGATATACTTTGTCTGCGCTTATGGACTGCCCTCTTCAATTCAAACCACAGGTTGGCCACAGGCCAAATAGCTAAATTTTAATGTCATCTGACCATAGCACCGGTTGCAATCCAAGTGCAAATACCATTTAGTAAACTCCAGGCGTTTACATTTGTTGGATGACAAGAAAATTGAGCTCTTTGGCACACCAACAGTGTTTATTGCATACTGTTGTATGAGGCTCAACTATTTTGAATGAATCTTTCAGATGACAGCTCCAAAGACCTTGCCAATGAACTTGTTCACTACGCATTCATAAGTGAGGTAGGTATTATTTTTGCGTGATGTTATTGCAAATGGTTTTAATCATTCTAATCGATATCCTATAATGATCTAACCGCTAACCCTGTGTAACCCCATGCAGGAGGACTGTGAGAAGCTGGCAGGGTTCCTTGAGGATGCGCTCACCAGACACAAGGGCAAAGCGCTGGCCTCTGGAACCACACAGTGAGAAGGGTCCGCTACGAAAACTGGCTCACAGAGAGGGGCCTCAGGCATTGACCACTCGAACAGAGAGAGACAGGAGCCAGAAGGCAGGATCACTCAGCCAGGATCAGAGGGGCCGGGTCCAGTGAGGGTTTGAGGGATTGGGCCTGGTGATTGGGACTGGACCTGATGATTGGTGGATCATCCCATAGAGGGCTAGGATAGGCCAGGACTGAGAGGGACAGGAAGCATCTTCGGTTGGAGGACCCATAGGCATCATGGCTACATTGCATTTTGAAAGTATTCAGACCCCTTGACTTTTTCCACATTTTTTTTACGTTACAGCCTTATTCTAAAATCAATTAAATAAAAACATTTCCTCATCAATCTACACACAATACCCCATAATGACAAAGTGAAAACAGGTTTTTAGAAATATTTGCAAATGTATTAAAAATAAGAAAACATAAGTATTCAGACCCTTTGCTATTAGACTCGAAATTGAGCTCCGGCACATCCTGTTTCCATTGATCATCCTTGAGATGAGTCCACCTGTGGTAATTGGACATGATTTGGAAAGGCACACACCTGTCTATATAAGGTCCCACAGTTGACAGTGTCAGAGCAAAAACCAAGCCATGAGGTCGAAGGAATTGTCCGTAGAGCTCCGAGACAGGATTGTGTCGAGACACAGATCTGGGGAAGGGTACCAAAAAAAAATTCTGCAACATTAAAGGTCCCCAAGAACATAGTGGCCTCCATCATTCTTAAATGGAAGAAGTTTGGACCCACCAAGACTCTTCCTATAGCTGGCTGCCCGGCCAAACTGAGCAATCGGGGGAGAAGGGCCTTGGTCATGGAGGTGACCAAGAACCCGATGGTCACTGACAGAGCTTCAGAGTTCCTCTGTGGAGATGGGAGAACCTTCCAGAATGACAACAATCTCTGCAGCACTCCACCAATCAGGCCTTTAGGGTAGAGTGGCCAGACGGAAGCCACTCCTCAGTAAAAGGCACATGACGGCCCACTTGGAGTTTGCCAAAAGGCACCTAAAGGACTCTGACCATGAGAAACAAGATTCTCTGGTCTGATGAAACCAAGATTGTACTCTTTGGCCTGAATGCCAAGCGTCACGTCTGGAGTAAACCTGGCACCATCCCTACGGTGAAGCATGGTGGTGGCAGCATCATGCTGTGGGGATGTTTTTCAGCAGCAGGGACTGGGAGACTAGTCAGGATCGAGGGAAAGCTGAATGGAGCAAAGGACAGAGAGATCCTTGATGAAAACGTGCTCCAGAGCGCTCAGGACCTCAGACTGGGGCAAAGGTTCACCTTCCAACAGGACAACGACCCTAAGCACACAGCCAAGCCAACGCAGGAGTGGCTTCGGGACAAGTCTCTGAATGTCCTTGAGTGGCCCAGCCAGAGCCCGGACTTGAACCCGATCTAGCGTCATACCCAAGAAGACTCAATGCTGTAATCTCTGCCAAAGGTGCTTCAACAAAGTACTGAGTAAAGGGTCTGAATACCTATGTAAATGTAATATTTCTGTTTTTTTTTTTTATACATTTGCAAAAAATTCTAAAAACCCGTTTTTACTTTGTCATTATGGGGTATTGTGTGTAGATTGATGAGGAGTAAAAACGATTTAATCCATTTTAGAATAAGACTGTAACGTAACAAAATGTGGAAAAAGTCAAGGGGTCTGAATACTTCCCGAATGCACTGTATGTTCACAATGCAGTGGAAGATTGATAAGTACCCCTGCCTAAAAGTGATGTAATGCCTTAAAATGTCTTCATGACTTTGTTCGTCCATAATGCCACTACTATTACAGTACTGCCAGTAGAGATATTTCCAATGATGGATGGACATAGTTAATTCAATACGAACCAATAAAACAACTATGTTTTCATGTTAATTTACAGTACTTTAATTCATAGTTTATGACTCCAGAAATTGTAATCGTTTTTGGAAAATAATATTTAAAAAGTTGAATTTTTATAAAATATCTCGCTAGTTTTATAAGCCCCAGCAATACCTACCGTAGAAATGTCTAGTGAAAGCAACTTTAATGACAAAGATGATGAGAACCGTCCAACATGCACTGGTAATGCTAAACATGCTAACACTTAAGTTAACCTATTTATTTTTGCTTAGTTCTATGAACAGCATTGGCCTTGCACAGACCTCTTTTTCTATTTAAGTTTTAATGGTGTATAATGGTCTTCAAACAAACTCGCAGTGCATTCTACCAATCCTTTACTAGCCTCAATGACTCTCCATGCATTAGTAGTAACGAGCAATGAGATGATGCCTCTCTTTTAGTCTGTAGCGCTCTTAAGGGTTTTCCCTGTGAAAGTGTTCTGAAAGCCAAAGACTTGCAAAGTGCCTGTGATGGCAACTTACCATGTACAAAACCCATAATACATAACTACACAGTAACATAAAGCAACTTCAGAATAATATGAGAAACGTATCCAGACAGTCAACGATTCAGACTATTGGGTTGATGTCAACAGAATGCTTTTTATTTTACTTTATTCTGAAAATCAGATTGTGAATGTGAAGAGGGGCCACAGCTTGTATCCTAGAAATGTTTAAATCCATTCTAGAAAAGGAATTGCAGCTAAACACAGAATATATGTGTACTTAATATAGTGAATATACTCCACTTCAATTGAGCCATTTTAGAACAAGAATATAAATGGAGTGTTTTCATAAATAGTTCCGAAGAAATAAAGGCCAGAATCAAAATAATTTGGGAGCAATCAATTGCTGGTTTACTGAATGATACAGATACTGTATCTTAATTTGATCATTCTGTTGTCGCTGAGAATGTTCCTGCACCACAGGAAATTCAAATGAGAATTCACTGAAAACCCGCAGTTCTCTCGCTCAAACGTTAAAGCACCAGATATAAATTTACTACTGCGACATTCAAATGTAGCCATATACATTTACATCAACAACTGTCATTTTCTATAACTTAATAACACAATATGGATATTGGTCTCCACTACGACATACAAGTGTATTTGAAATGTAGCCGTAGGCTACACCTAAACTATAGCCTACTGTAGCCTATCAAAACTAATTTCCCGTTGGAAATTATCATTTTTTAATTATCTTAATCAAATCCTCCTGCTGCAGGATTATTTTACTCTTGAGACAAAACTGGTCAAATTAAGATCCTACATTTGTATAACAACTGCAGTACACAACACAAAAAAGCATTAGGTTGAAGCTGAATTCTGCGTTAATAAATGTGTTATTTAGCCTTTATGACCACAGATCCCTAATCTCGGTTAACCCATTAGTCTATCCACGAGAGATTAACAGATCCCCAATGCCTTTTTTAAAGAAAGCAAGAGTCAAGTAATAAAGCTAGTAAAGGGAATTTGGTCTAAATTGATTTAGTAAATTATGGATGGCTTTAAAAAGTTGCCAGTGTTTTTAGGGAGGAGAAAAAATTACTTTTCTAAATCAATCTTGAACAGTATATATTCTTCAGTATCTGCATCTGTTAACAATACTACATTTTTTTCTTATGCTATCTGTAAAGCTGTGGTCCCATTACAATTGCAGTCCTGTATAGATGTTGCATAATATGCTGATTGCTCTTAAAATGTCCAGCCTTTTATCAGCTAGTCTCTTGATGGAAAACTCTTCTCCCAGAAATGTATCTGTAGAATATGGTGTAGTTAAATGTGTGTGTTCAGAGGTGTTTACCTTGAACAGAAGTGTGAATGCTCAGAGTGGTGGTACTGTTGCTCTTATCTGGTCTAGTAGTCTGCAATGCATGTCTTAATAATAGCTGAAACTGTTCAGACTTTGCTTTTCCAAGATTGCCTTAGTCATTGACAGAGCTCCATTGACTGAGTCCAGGGGGGACCTGATCAAGAAAAATGAATGCCCATCCATCCATCAGTCTTTTTCTGTAGTGAACACTTTCTCCTCAGTCTGGATTCTGTTGAATTAATGTTGGCTCTGTGTTGTACTGGACGTGTTCTACTTATCCTTCTGAAAAATTATTGTACTGCAATGAATGACAATAAAACAATGTGATGTCACATCATGGTGAGACTGTTTGAAGATTAAAAAAAATATATATATATACACACTACCAGTCAAAGGTTTGGACACACCTACTCATTAAAGGGGTTTTCTTTATTTTTACTATTTTTTACCTTGTAGAATAATAGTGAAGACATCCAAAACTATGAAATAACACATATGGAATCATGTAGTAACCAAAAAAGTGTTAAACAAATCAAAATATATTTTATATTTGAGGTTCTTCAAATAGCCACCCTTTGCCTTGATGACAGCTTTGCACACTCTTGGCATTCTCTCAACCAGCTTCATGAGGTAGTCACCTGGAATGCATTTCAATTAACAGGTGTGCTTTCTTAAAAGTTATTTTGTGGAATTTATTTCCTTAATGCGTTTGAGCCAATCAGTTGTGTTGTGACAAGGTGGGGGGGAAATGTCAAGAACTTTGAACGTTTCTTCAAGTGAAGTCATGAAAATCATCAAACGCTATGAAGAAACTGGCTCTCATGAGGACCGCCACAGGAATGGAAGACCCAGAGTTACAGTGGCTTGCAAAAGTATTCACACCCCTTGGCATTTTTCCTATTTTGTTGCCTTACAACCTGGAATTAAAATGGCTTTTTTGGGGGTTTGTATCATTTGATTTACACAACATGCCTACCACTTTGAAGATGCAAAATATTTTTTATTGTGAAACAAACAAGAACTAAGACAAAAACTGAAAATTGAAGCGTGCAGAACTATTCACCCCCCCAAAGTCAATACTTTGTAGAGCCACCAAGTCTCTTGGGGTATGTCTCTATAAAGTTGGTACATCTAGCCACTGGGATTTGTGCCCATTCTTCAAGGCAAAACTGCTCCAGCTCCTTCAAATTGGATGGGTTCCGCTGGTGTACAGCAATCTTTAAGTCATACCACAGATTCTCAATTGGATTGAGGTCTGGGCTTTGACTAGGCCATTCCAAGACATTTAAACGTTTCCCCTTAAACCACTCGAGTGTTGCTTTAGCAGTATGCTTAGGGCATTGTCCTGCTGGAAGGTGAACCTCCGTCCCAGTCTCAAATCTCTGGAAGACTGAAACAGGTTTCCCTCAAGAATTTCCCTGTATTTAGCGCCATCCATCATTCCTTCAATTCTGACCAGTTTCCCAGTCCCTGCCGATGGAAAAACATCCCAACAGCATGATGCTGCCACCACCATGTGTGTTCTCGGGGTGATGAGAGGTGTTGGGTTTGCGCCAGACATAGCGTTTTCCTTGATGGCCAAAAAGCTCAATTTTAGTCTCATCTGACCAGAGTACCTTCTTCCATATATTTGGGGAGTCTCCCACATGCCTTTTGGCGAACACCAAACATGTTTGCTTATTTTTTTCAATAAGCAATGGCTTTTTTCTGGCCACTCTTCCGTAAAGCCCAGCTTTGTGGAGTGTACGGCTTAAAGTGGTCTTATGGACAGATACTCCAATCGCCACTGTGGAGCTTTGCTGTTCCTTCAGGGTTATCTTTGGTCTCTTTGTTGCCTCTGATTAATGCCCTCCTTGCCTGGTCCGTGAGTTTTGGTGGGCGGCCCTCTCTTGGCAGGTTTGTTGTGGTGCCATATTCTTTCAATTTTTTAATAATGGATTTAATGGTGCTCCGTGGGATGTCCAAAGTTTCTGATATTTTTGTATAACCCAACCCTGATCTGTACTTCTCCACAACTTTGTCGCTGACCTGTTTGGAGAGCTCCTTGGTCTTCATGGTGCCGCTTGCTAGGTGCCCCTTGCTTAGTGGTGTTGCAGACTCTGGGGCCTTTGAGAACAGGTGTATATATATACTGAGATCATGTGACAGATCATGTGAGACTTAGATTGCACACAGATGGACTTTATTTAACTAATTATGTGACTTCTGAAGGTAATTGGTTGCACCAGATCTTATTTAGGGGCTTCAGAGCAAAGGGGGTGAATACATATGCACGCACCACTTTTCCGCTATTTATGTTTTAGAAATGTTTAATATTTTTAAGTTATTTTTTTCATTCCACTTCACCAATTTGGACTATATTGTGTATGTCAATTACATGAAATCCAAATAAAAATCTATTTAAATTACAGGTTGTAATGCAACAAAATAGGAAAAACGCCAAAGGGAATGAATACTTTTGCAAGGCACTGTACCTCTGCTGCTGAGGATAAGTTCATTAGAGTTACCAGCCTCAGAAATTGCAGCCCAAATAAATGCTTCACAGAGTTCAAGTAACCACTACTAAAGGACAACAATAAGAAGAGACTTGCTTGGGCCAAGAAACACGAGCAATGGACATTAGACCGGTGGAAATTTGTCCTTTGGTCTGCAAATTATTTTCCACCATAATTTGCAAATAAATTCATTAAAAATCCTACAATGTGATTTTCTGGAAAAAAAATTCTCAATTTGTCTGTCATAGTTGACGTGTACCTATGATGAAAATTACAGGCCTCTCAAATTTTTTTATTTTTTTGACTAAAGACTTTTTTCCCCCACTGTATATGTATGTATGCATGTCTATATATGTATGTAGGTCTATATATGTATGTATGTATGTATGTATGTGTGTATATATATGTATGTATGTATGTATATGTATGTATATATGTGTATGTGTATGTATATGTATGTATATATGTATGTATATATGTGTATGTATATGTGTATGTATGTATATATGTATATGTATGTATATATGTATGTGTATATGTATGTATGTATATATATATATATGTATGTGTATATGTATATATGTATGTGTCTATGTATGTATGTAAATGTAGTAAATATATGTATGTAAATATATATATATTGTTGTATATATGTATATATATTTATGTAAATATATACATATGTGTATATATACGTGTGTATACAGTGAGGGAAAAAAGTATTTGATCCCCTGCTGATTTTGTACGTTTGCCCACTGACAAAGAAATGATCAGTCTATAATTTTAATGGTAGGTTTATTTGAACAGTGAGAGACAGAATAACAACAACAAAATCCAGAAAAACGCATGTCAAAAACGTTATATATTGATTTGCATTTAAATGAGGGAAATACGTATTTGACCCCCTCTCAATCAGAAAGATTTCTGGCTCACAGGTGTCTTTTATACAGGTAACGAGCTGAGATTAGGAGCACACTCTTAAAGGGAGTGCTCCTAATCTCAGTTTGTTACCTGTATAAATGACACCTGTCCACAGAAGCAATCAATCAATTAGATTCCAAACTCTCCACCATGCAAGACCAAAGAGCTCTCCAAGGATGTGAGGGACAAGATTGTAGACCTACACAAGGCTGGAATGGGCTACAAGACCATCGCCAAGCAGCTTGGTGAGAAGGTGACAACAGTTGGTGTGATTATTCGCAAATGGAAGAAACACAAAAGAACTGTCAATCTCCCTCTGCCTGGGGCTTCATGCAAGATCTCACCTCGTGGAGTTGCAATGATCATGAGAACGGTGAGGAATCAGCCCAGAACTACACGGGAGGATCTTGTCAATGATCTCAAGGCAGCTGGGACCATAGTCACCAAGAAAACAATTGGTAACACACTACGCCGTGAAGGACTGAAATCCTGCAGCGCCCGCAAGGTCCCCCTGCTCAAGAAAGCACATATACATGCCCGTCTGAAGTTTGCCAATGAACATGAATGATTCAGAGGAGAACTGGGTGAAAGTTTTGTGGTCAGATGAGACCAAAATGGAGCTCTTTGGCATCAACTCAACTCGCCGTGTTTGGAGGAGGAGGAATGCTGCCTATGACCCCAAGAACACCATCTCCACCGTCAAACATGGAGGTGGAAACATTATGCTTTGGGGGTGTTTTTCTGCTAAGGGGACAGGACAACTTCACCACATCAAAGGGATGATGGACAGGGCCATGTACCGTCAAATCTTGGGTGAGAACCTCCTTCCCTCAGCCAGGGCATTGAAAATGGGTCGTGGATGGGTATTCCAGCATGACAATGACCCAAAACACACGGCCAAGGCAACAAAGGAGTGGCTCAAGAAGAAGCACATTAAGGTCCTGGAGTGGCCTAGCCAGTCTCCAGACCTTAATCCCATAGAAAATCTGTGGAGGGAGCTGAAGGTTCGAATTGCCAAACGTCAGCCTCAAAACCTTAATGACTTGGAGAAGATATGTAAAGAGGAGTGGGACAAAATCCCTCCTGAGATGTGTGCAAACCTGGTGGCCAACTACAATAATAATTATAAATAATAATATGTCATTTAGCAGACGCTTTTATCCAAAGCGACTTATAGTCATGCGTGCATACATTTTTTGTGTATGGGTGGTCCCGGGGAAGAAACGTCTGACCTCCTGTGATTCCCAACAAGGGTTTTGCCACCAAGTACTAAGTCATGTTTTGCAGAGGGGTCAAATACGTATTTCCCTCATTTAAATGCAAATCAATATATAACGTTTTTGACATGCGTTTTTCTGGATTTTGCTGTTGTTATTCTGTCTCTCACTGTTCAAATAAACCTACCATTAAAATTATAGACTGATCATTTCTTTGTCAGTGGGCAAACGTACAAAATCAGCAGGGGATCAAATACTTTTTTCCCTCACTGTATATTTATGTATATGTATATTTACGTAAATATATATTTACATAATATATGTACATATATATATATATATATTTACATAATATATATTTACACATATTTATATATAGATACACATACATATTTAACTACCGACTTCAACTGTATATATATATTATTGGTCTTGGGGTCCTGACAAACATTTCAACTTTAAGACACAGAGAAGTAACCATTTGTATTCAAAAGTCAAGCTGGTAATTTCAGTTCGAGGGGCCTCTCAGCAGACAGACAGTGCCCAGGGGGAGGTCATACTTATGAAATAGGTTTTTCCAAATTTTTCTTTAAGAATATAACTTGCCTTATGAGCTTAGTTCAATTGTCTTACCCCATCAGAACCCAAAACATGGTTAAAACCTTAAGTCTGAGGGATGGTCAGTCCTTGTATCCATAGCTCTGTCTATGAATTTGAGAATGGTTACATTTCTCCAGCCCCATCCCTCAGCTATTTGGCGGGGTATCGCCTTTGTTATAATTTGAATATGCAGATTGCCCCTTTAAATCTTTCCTGAATATGACAAACATACAATCTATGAATGTAAAGCAATCGTATGGCTACATCAACCTACAGTGTAATTCCAAGCACATGTCTACTCTAGTCAAAGAAAATGCGCAACAAAAAAAAACTACAATACCAAACTTGGCAACCATGAACTGTGCCTGAACACCCGAAGACTGACCTGAGATCAAGCTCTCGCGACGTTCTTTCGCCGGTCTCAAGTTTAGTGTTTGTCCTGCAAGTCTCGCGGCACTCGCAAACTGGTGGAGAGCCTATTCAAGTAGGTGTGCTTCATGGCGGTGACGGAGATTGCGGTAAATAGCTTGCTAAATAAGTTAAATATGAACTCAGTTATTGTTGTCCCCGTCCTGTTTCTCAAATAGTTGTGCACCTACATCTCTTGTAGGAATGATTGGTTTATTCTGGTGAACCACGTTTAATTCACAAAACCTGAATTTAGGCATGCGGCCTTTATTAAATAGCTAGCTAAGTTAGCTAACTCCTGCGACAATTGGCTCCTGACTAATGCTAGCTAGCTACAAAAATAAACCAATAGCAAGCTCACTGGTAGAGATGCTAGTATGTTAGATTGCCTTGTTGGAATTACAATGCATGATTGAAAATAGTGATATGCTAGCTAACTATGTTAAATAAGATGCAACGACCAAGTTAGCTAGCTACGTTAGCTCGCCTCAACTAGCCTAACGTTACGATTGAGCTCCACTCAAGTGTAGCAATTTAGCTAACTAGCAACCGTATTACTTGAGTCTATGCTTATACTTCACATTATCTAGTAACTAGGGGTGTAACGGTTCACCAAACCCACGGTTGGGTACGTATTATTGCGGTTTTGTGGTCACCGTTTCGGTACAGCGGGAAAATTAAATGCCATTCACAATGTTCCTGCCAATGTCTGTTGTGACAGGATTGTTATGTTGGGCCTCTGAAGTTTCCATTCTGATGCTGCGTTTGTAACCATGATGGAGGTGGGAATATACGAGTTGTGAAGTCATAAATACGAGTTGGATGCATTCATGTGATTTGAACTCCAGAAATGCCCATTGGTTAATGGTTAACAAGCTGCGCCAACCATAAACTAAAAGTACAACTTTAATTATTGTAAACAAATTATAGAGTTAAAAAACCACATGAATAGATTGCTTTTTATAAATAATGTTTTGGTGCACTTAACTACAGACAATGCTGTTAGAGGCCGTTTCCTTAGTAGGTGACATCAGAGGTCACCATGTGGGAGAAGTGGGTGCTCAGTATGATAGACGAGTTTCCCAATAGGAATTTGTTGGAGGTCCATTCAAGTGGATTTTTCCCCGTCGTATGTGGTAAATTCCCACTTCCATCTTCGAGAACGCACCATGACACTGCCTCCTTCAGTGCCAGATGCGCACTCGTGACTCATAAAACGGCGCGTGTCAGTTGCAAGGTACATCTCCCACTCTGGGGTAACGTGATGGGCTGTCACTGTTAAGTAAGCGTCAGGGCTTGACATCAGCTTTTTTAGCCATTTGTTCTTGGGACAAGTAGGACAGATTTTATTACTTGTCCAAAAGCTGAAGTCACTTGTTCCAACAACAAAAAAAGGTCCATAACACCATCGGCCAAAAGGGTGAAGTACATAGGAGGGGCTTTTCCATACATAGACGATATTGTCGCCCCCTAGCAGCCATCCAAAATAATGTAAAGGACTGCTACGCATTTGGCTGGCATGCTACGGGAGGGACGAGAGGAATCATGATATTGGCAAAATATATTTAGTGGAGCCAAATCTTTTTGAATAGCCTATTCCACTGGTGGAGCTGTGGCACGAAAGTGTATTAGCCTATCTGGCTCTGTGTGTGACTAAGCGTGCAGATGGAGCGAGCGACACTGCCACAGAGCCTTCCTGGCTGTGTGTCTTGTGATGGGTTGAAAATCATAATGGGCTCCAGAGCGACTCTGCTGGCCTCAGAACTGGATCATTATAAACTGATTCACATTGTTTCCTCATCCTCCTCTCTTATTGGCCTAGGCTACTAAATGCGTTGTAGGTAGGTTGCACATTGTTAGAATAATATGGAAATAGGCCTAGGCCAACTACACAGCTCATTCATAAGCTTTCCTCAGCTGTAGCCTAAGTTTTTTTATTTTGACTCATTAGATTTTTCAATCTTGGTATTGTTTGCTCAATTTCACTTCTTGTGGCTTATAATATTTGTCATGCAAAATAAATATGTGAATGAGAATAGCATAGATTCTGACTTTCATAATTATTCCCATTTAAAAGCTGCAACTTTGGGACCAACACTTTATTAGAATAGTTTGGAAAGCCTACCGAGTGGCGCAGCGGTCTAAGGCACTGCATCGCAGTGCTTGAGGCGTCACTACAGACCCGGGTTCGATCCCGGGCTGTGTCACAACCGGCTGTGACCAGGAGTCCCGTAGGGCGGCGCACAATTGACCCAGCGTCGTCTGGGTTAGGGGAGGGTTTGGCCGGGTGGGCTTTACTTGGCTCATCGCGCTCTAGCAACTCCTTGTGGGGGGCCGGACGCCTGCAGGCTGACTTCGTTCATCAGCTGAACGGTGTTTCCTCCGGCACATTGGTGCGGCTGGCTACCGGGTTAATCGGGCGGGTGTTAAGAAACGCGGGAGGAAAATAAGAGGAGGATCCCATCAGCTTTCTATAGGCTAGGCCTACTATATTTATTTATCAACTTTCCTAATATTTAGCACATTGCTTCTCTTTACAACTGGAGTATAGCCTACCTGGCTGGCATGAAAATGAATAATGGGAAAAGTGTCCTCCATTCGCTATTTAAGTGCATAGATGTGTTTTTTCCCCTGTCCCTGTTTTGAGACAGGTGCATGATAATGGTCCATTCTAAATCAAAACATATTTCACACATATTCTTTAGTATATGTAAAGACAAGATTAAATCAAGAATAGTCTGATGGTTGACAATATTAGCCTATCACTTGTGAATGATGCCCAGCATAAGGCAAAAAACAAGCCCTTTTTCGGGCAACTTTTTCTGATCATAGTCACACACCTCATGTAGCCTAGCCCGTAGACCTATATGTTTTAGTAAGGTTTGTATCACAACTAGTTGCAAAATAACTCCTTAAAATTAAGCACATTCATCCGCTTTACAAGGGGTGTAGAGCCTAACTGGCATACATAAGCAGCGAGTGAGTTTCAAGTTTGGTGAAGATAATTTTCACCATAAAAATGCACCTTTATAATAAAAGCATTACATGCATAATCGGATTTGTTGTCACTTTTGATAATGGTGTTTTCCTGCTAATGGAACATTCACGTTTATAGCCTACTGACGTGTGCGCATTCCTGCGCTTATGTGAAGAAATAGCTTAATAGTTTATCACATTCTAAGCTAAACGTTCTGATCTGTTGCGTCAGCCTCATTGCGTAAAAAATATTTTTTGATGCTAGTGGTTGTATTAATTTGGGATCTATCGCATCCCACAACTGTCCCAGACTATGTTTGGAATATTTATTTCTCGCACCGAATAGAATAGGTCAACTTTTGTACATTGGGGGATAGTAGATTGACATAGGCTAGTCCTTTTGCTGTTCATTAGGCCTTCTGATCTTGTGGACAGTTCTTCCAATGTATTCAATATGCACCTCGGAATTGGATAAGGACGCACGTTGTTGCCACCCCGAAGTGTCTGTCTTCACTTGTAGCCTGTGAGAAAGATCCGATCATGTGATGGAGAGCCATGTGAGTGAGAGGTGCTTCGGAGCATGCAGCACTCTGGGAGAAAGGAACAACGGCCACTGGCCGCAAAAGGCATGGATTTTTTTGGGTGCATTACGACCACAAGGGGATGCCACTGGGAAATTAGAGTCATTATCAAGTGCTTATCAAATTGTGAATGAGAGACTGATGAAGTGTGTACAGCCTGCGCAAAAAAACAAAGCAGAACTCATGCCTTTCAAGTGACTTTTTTCAAATCATCATTAGAGTCGCATCATGCAGCCTTAGAATGTATTTAAAAAATCAAAACATATAGCCCAACATTTGTAGAACAACTAAACGGAAGGCAGGCTTCATCAGCTCGTCACACCACTTTGCAATGAGCTGGAGGCATTATGCATTTTGAAAATACTTAATTGTTTGAAACCTGAACGTTTTACTACATATTGTGAGGCATGTCTTACCTTGCTTCTAAGTAGCCTAGCGAAATTCAGACCATATCCGTGGAGGCAATTATTTTATATCAACTTTCTTTCATTGTCCAGTAGCCAAAGGGACAATATTAGCCATATTAGCATCCCATGCTAGTTGTTGCATATTAGATCTCCTCTCTTTCTAAATTTCTAACAGATATTTTCATCTGTCACATGAAACTGCTCGCGTGTGCGGTGCGCTTTTGACTAAGTGTTTTCCCGCTAATTGCATTGTGGAAGGAACATACGCACGTAGCCTATTGCTGTGCTTATAATGTGAAGAAATAATAGTTTATCAACACTGCATCGCAGTGCTAACTGTGCCACTAGAGATCCTGGGTCGAATCCAGGCTCTGTCGCAGCCGGCCGCGACCGGGAGACTCATGGGCGGCGCACAATTGGCCCAGCGTCGTCCAGGGTAGGGGAGGGAATGGCCGGCAGGGATGTAGCTCAGTTGATAGAGCATGGCGTTTGCAATGCCAGGGTTGTGGGGTCGATTCCCACGGGGGGCCAGTATAAAAAAAAAAAAGTGTATTCACTAAACTGTAAGTAGCTCTGGATAAGAGCGTCTGCTAAATGACTAAAATGTAAATGTAAATGTTCTGATTTGTTGCATCAGACTCATTGCTGTTTTACGTAGCCTAGGCCTACTAGTTGTATGAATTAGGGATCTATTGTCCCAGTCTGTTTGGAATAGGCTATTTCTTTCTCGACAAGCTGTAGGTAAATAGGTACACTTTTCTACTATGGGGGATAGTAGATTGACATGGCCTAGTGATTTTGCTGTTAGTTACTCGTCTTGTTGGCTGTGGAAAGGTAAATGTGGACAGTTATTCTAACATCTTCAAAGTGCCCAACAGAAATAGGTAAGAAGGACTGCAAATCGTTGCATCCTCGACTTGCATCTTCTGTTAATATGAATTACCATAATCTAAATGTGATTTCTGTCATTCTAAGCACCGTGGGTGGATGCCCTAATCAGGTTTACTGGTCAATTTCTCAAATGTCCCGTTAAATTAAAATGCCACCCCCTATTCTCAACCACTGAGAATGGGCGCATATCCGCGGCTATAAACCAAAGACTAAAAACTATAAACATAGCTCACCTATCGCTCTTGCAATGTATTTGGCCGGGCTGCTTGAATGCAGAAGGGAGGCGATGTGGCGTTTCTTTGCGTTTCTGTCTTGCTCCAGTATACTGGGATGATGTCAGCGTAAATGTGTCAACAGCTGCATAGGCTATTCTCGTTGAGTGTGGCGACATACTGTTATAGTTTAATCCACAACTCTCTGTCCATCGCTGTTGTAATCTATTGGGAAGCCAACATTTTCCCAAACTGGAGATTTAAACGATGATGGAGGATCCTCCATCGTACAGAACTAGTTCCCGGCTGCGCCTCACAAAAGGACAGTTTGAAATGCGCCAATTAAGATTTTAATTGTGAATACAGCTCAGATTTACTCTAGGCCTATTTTTTTATTTTGTAAATGTATATATTTTTAACGTATTTATTTGTGTTCACAGTGCGGAACGAACAGAGTTCCCCGAACGAATACGTGTTCCGTTACACCCCTACTAGTAACTAACTAGCTACATAGCTATCTAGTTAGCAAATTAGCAAGCTAAGTTTGTAGGAAATTAGCTAGCTTGGTAAACATTTGGTGTAAATAAAGCAATACCAAGTTTACCGCCTTGCAGCTGCTATCATGTTAGTCTGAAGGCATTTTCTCTCTCTCAGACTTTTTTGAATTGTTAAGGCTTCCCATTCACTCTTCCCCCCCGGGGTTATCCTGCCTCTGTGGTTCCAGCGTTTAGCAGGTTGTAGGTAAGGAGCTCTTTTCTTCGCACGCTTGTCTTGAGCGTCCCAATCACTGGTGACTGGTCTTTGATTTTGTGCTGAAGGCACAGTACGATAAATGCACTGTGATGATTCCCAATCTATACCTAAATTATCCTTAATATGATCATAGGAGAAGCGAGAGATGTAGCCTACCAAATGTGCAGTGCACGGCACAACAAGTGTTATTCATTTCTCCAATTAATAAGTGTCAATGTCTCCTGAGGATGCTCACATGCATATTCATGTATTTTCAATGCTGTGGTTCTTCAGGGAGGGACAGCTCTGATGATGGAGAATGGACAGGGCACAGGCGCAAAGCTTGGCCTGCCGCCTCTCACCCCAGAGCAGCAGGAGGCACTACAAAGGGTGAGCCTACTACATATACATGACTAAATAGAGGTGTATACATCATGTTTCAACATTAGTCAGTTTGCCTGCGGTTCCTTTATTCTCTCACTCTGACTTTTCTTCAGGCAAAGAAGTATGCCATGGAGCAGAGCATTAAGAGTGTCTTAGTGAAGCAGACCATTGCTCATCAGCAGCAACAGCTTACCAACTTACAGGTGAGATGTGCAGAATGATATACTCTTACAACTGCAACTGAACTTGACATGCCATTGACCATATGTTCTTATCTCTTAACACCAACCACAGGCACTTAATTATAGGCTCATATCTAAGAGTAACTGGGGCCATTAGCAAGATTGTCACATAGTCATATCGAATTACTATCTGCCCTGGGAGCTTTGTAGGTATGAAACATTACTTTTATTGTTTAGTAGGACAAAACATAGCAGCACAGCATATAAAGTATATTTGTCTGCCTACGATGATAGGATGGGTGTCCTCTTGCTTCTGCCTATTTTATTTCAGCTGGAGAAGATCAACATGAAGACTTTGATAAACATGTTGAATGCTTTGCACTTGTTTTCACATAGGGGTTTTGATTGTGGGGGTGATATTGTGAAATGGTTTTGGGGCAGATTGAAGTGGGTGGGTCTGCAGAGGGAAAGTCAAAATCAGTCGGGAAAGCTTTTTATGGGGAGTGTGTAATGTGTGTGTCGAAAAGCTGATGTATAGCAAAGGAAGAACATTTAAAAAAGCAAAGCTTAAAGATATATCTAACCTACTTTTCAGTACCTTTTTCATCTTTACTGTCTTTCAGATGGCAGCAGTGACAATGGGCTTTGGAGATCCTCTCTCACCTTTACAATCGGTCAATAGATATTACACTTTTTTCTCTGTCCGCATTCATGATAAAAAGGACTGTTACCCTTTTTTGATCGGCCACTCTGGGCTCCATCCTAGCCATTGCAGCTGACCAAATAACTCATATTTCAAAAGAAGACATGGTTATTAATATTATAATTATGAGGGACAAGTTTTTATACAATGTGCTGTGTCTGCTTAATTCAGTCTGGTTAAAGCTGCAAAATGTAACTTTTTTTGGTGACCCGGCCAAATTCATATATAAATGTGAGTTATACATCTGTCATTCTCATTGAAAACAAGTCTAAGAAGCGGTAGATCTGTTCTATGTGCACTATTTCTATGCTTCCCATTCTTAAGTTTAGTTTTTGCATCTTTTACTTTCAGTTTTGTACACCAGCTTCAAACAGCTGAAAATATAATATTTTTATATTTCACAGCAGTTTAGATGGTACAATGATTCTCTACACTATACATTGCTTGTTTTGTCACACAAACCGAAATTATGCGAACTATTAGAATTTTTGCAACCAGGAAATGGTGTAGCGAGTTCTGCATATTGCACCTTTAATGAAGCCTTGTGTCTGTATGCCCACTGCTCTATTTCAGAAGAAATGCCCTGAAGTACTTCAGCTAGTGGCAACAGCTGTTAGTCTATGTTTTTTAAACTGAAAGAGATTCATAATGAAAATTTGGGATTTGTATGAATTCATATACACTACATGGTGAAAAGTGTGGACACCCCTTCAAATTAGTGGGTCTGGCTATTTCAGCCACACCCATTACAGGTGTATAAAATCGAGCACACAGCCATGCAATCTCCATAGACAAACATTGGCAGTAGAATGGCCCGTACTGAAGAGCTCAGTGACTTTCAACGTGGCACCGTCATAGGATGCCACCTTTCCAACAAGTCAGTTCGCCAAATTTCTGCCCTGTTAGAGTTGCCCCGGTCAACTGTAAGTGCTGTTATTGGGAAGTGGAAAAGTCTAGGAGCAACAACGGCTCAGCCGCAAAGTGGTAGGCCACACCAGCTCACAGAACGGGACCGCCGAGTGCGGAAGCGCGTAAAAATGTCTGTCCTCGGAATACTCACTACCGAGTTCCAAACTGCATCTGGAAGCAACGTCCACACAAGAACTGTTCGTCGAGCAGCTGTACCAAGCCTAAGGTCACCATGCGCAATGCCAAGCGTCGGCTGGAGTGGTGTAAAGCTCGCCACCATTGGACTCTGCAGCAGTGGAAACGCATTCTCTGGAGTAATGAATCACGTTTCACCATCTGGCAGTCCGATGGACGAATCTGGGTTTGGCGGATGCCAGGAGAACGCTACCTGCCCGAATGCATAGTGCCAACTGTAAAGTTTAGGGAAGGAGGAATAATGATCTTGGGCTGTTTTTCATGGTTCGGGCTAGGCCCCTTAGTTCCAGTGAAGGGAAATATTAACGCTACAGTATACAATTACATTCTAGACGATTCTGTGCTTCCAACTTTGTGGCAATATTTTGGGTAAGGCCCTTTCGTGTTTCTGCACAAAGCGAGGGCCATACAGAAATGGTTTGTCGAGATCGGTGTGGAAGAACTTGACTGGCCTGCACAGAACACTGACCTCAACCCGATCGAACACCTTTGGGATGAATTTGAACGCCGACTGCGAGCCAGCCCTAATTGGCCAACATCAGTGCCCGACCTCACCAATGCTCTTGTGGCTGAATGGAAGCAAGTCCCAACAGCAATGTTCCAACATCTAGTGGAAAGCCTTTCCAGAAGAGTGGAGGCTGTTATAGCAGCAAAGGGGGGACCAACTCCATATTAATGCCCATGATTTTCGAATGAGATGTTCGGCGAACAGGTGTCCACATACTTCTGGCCATGTATTGTATTTGAGCACAATACAAACCTCCATTAGGGGATTTTTAGCAGGACATTTATTATGGCTTTTTGCACTATAGCCTGAAATCGCTATGTAAAGGTGGTTGAGAATATCAATGCAGGGAAGTTCATGTCTTCTTTATAAATATAATGTTACTTTGCATTGATTGAAGCTGAGAAATCCAGCTTTGGTATGGGGCTAAAGAGGGTTAGCAGTCTTTTTCAATAACTAAAATGAGAGTTCTTCTCAAACAGGAATCCCTAATTGGCAATCTCAAATTTTATGTTGTAAAATAGGAAATCACTTTTCTCTTATGTAATAGATTAGGCTGTTACTAGTTTGCTTGCGGGTGATAAAGCAGCTATGCTTGAGTAAAAGGAACCAGTTAACTGCTTTCAGTGATTACCCGTCCCTCCCTCCCCTTAGAGACGTAAGTGTAAAATGCTTTCCTCAGGCTTTTTATCTTTGTATGGATGCTTTTCAACTGATACACAGTGCTGTGAAAAAGTACTTGCTCCCTTAATGTTCTCTACTTTTGCATATTTTTGATACTGAATGTTTTCAGATCTTCAACCAAAACCTAATATTAGATAAAGGGAACCTGAGTGAACAAATAACACAACAATTACATATTTCATGAACAAAGTTAAGTATACTTTTTTTTTTTTTTTGTTATTTGTAAACTCAGGTTCCCTTTATCTAATATTAGGTTTTGGTTGAAGATCTGATAACATTCAGTATCAAAAATAGAGAAAATCAGAAAGGGGGCAAATACTTTTACATGTAGGAGTTGATTTTGTTTGTTCTCCATGTTGAAATGTCATCTTATATGCACCCCTGGACTACAGGTCAGTTTCAGGGGCTAAATATTAGCGAGGGGCATGCATGCCCATCACCTCTAGTGCTTTCACCCATATAAATGCAGTAATGATACAGATTTTTAAAAGTTATGTAGCTGTGTAAGTTCCTGCATTTACAAAATGGTTGATATATTTTGTTATATACTGAACAAAAATATAAACGCAACATGTAAAGTGTTGGTCCCATGTTTCATGAGCTAAAAAAGCTTATTTCTTTCAAATGTTGTTTACATCCCTGTAGTGAGCATTTCTCCTTTGCTAAAATAATGTATCCACCTGACAGGTGTGGCATATCAAGAAGCTGATTAAAAAGCATGATCATTACACAGGTGCACCTTGTGCTGGACACAATAAAAGGTCACTCTAAAATGTTTAGTTTTGTCACACAACACAATGCCACAGATGTCTCAAGATTTGAGGGAGCGTGCAATTGGCATGCTGACTGCAGGAATGTCCACCAGAGCTGTTGCTGCCTCCAACGTCGTTTTAGAGAATTTGGCAGTACGTCCAACCGGCCTACAACCGCAGAGCACGTGTAACCACGCCAGCCCAGGACCTCCACATCCGGCTTCTTCACCTGTGAGATCGTCTGAGACCAGCCACCCGGACAGCTAATGAAACTAAGGAGTATTTCTGGAAAACCCATTCTGATTGGCTGGGCCTGGCTCCCCAGTGGGTGGGCCTATGCCCTCCCAGGCCCCCCCATGGCTGTGCCCCTGCCCAGTCATGAAATCCATAGATTAGGGCCTAATTTATTTAAATTGACTGATATCCTTATATGAACTGTAATCTTTGAAATTGTTGCATGTTGCGTTTATATTTTTGTTCAGTATAGATAGCAATAGTCACATCCATTTTTCAGTACTCTTTTATGTTGTATATGCCCAGATTGCATCCATCCCTGACATTGGCCTGTACATCTGTTTTTGGGAAAAGCAAACACAATAGAGAATTACAAATATTCCCAGTGATTTACATAATGAAAAAATATAAATTTACCCATACACATCTAGATTGATTTTGTGTGTTCTTTCTTTATTTGGCCCCCTAAGCATCATGGTGTGTTTTTCTCCGTGGTTACCAGGTGGCGGCTCAGCGGCAGCGGGCTCTAGCCATCATGTGCCGGGTATATGTGGGCTCCATATACTATGAGCTCGGGGAGGACACCATCAGACAGGCCTTTGCCCCCTTCGGCCCCATCAAGAGCATTGACATGTCATGGGACTCCGTTACAATGAAGCACAAGGTCAGTTTATAGAGCACGCTCAAACTACATCGTCACACAGCATTGCAATAGGATTCATCATATCAATGAAATGTTTGAATCACAACCGGAGAATTTGGCATGCTCGTTTCTGTAATGCACTGAACTGTTGTCCCATGGGTCTATGTCTGTCTGTGTGCAGGGCTTTGCCTTTGTGGAGTATGAGATCCCGGAGGCTGCACAGCTGGCTCTGGAGCAGATGAACTCGGTTATGCTCGGGGGCAGGAACATCAAGGTGAGTGGCCTGGAGAGGCAGCCTGTCCTGCCCAGTGGAAGTGGACCTCTCAGAACCCCCTCCCTATACCCCTGGAAAGAGGGGTGCTCCTGCTATCATCTTTTTAACCTTTTTATCTTTTAATTTCTATTGAGGATGCATGGAGACAGTTTGGACGTCCCCTTTTGTCATTTCGCTCCTTGTGTGTAACTGAGCTATTTCTGTGTGAATCACTAATTGGTAGTATCTGTAATTCTGTATAGAAGTGTATCTAAAGCCACTCATTTCTTTGTCTTTCTTTGCTTGTATGTATGTCCATTCATTTAAAGGTGTGTGTGTATGGGTGCGTGTGTGTTTTGTGTGTGCGCACGTGTTTGTGTGTGCGCGGGTGTGTTTTTGTGAATGTCTGTGCTGTCTTCTGCTTCCATGATGTCATCACCACATTGTTTTAGTGACCAGTTCCTCTAGGAGGCCCGGGCAGCGTGTGATGATGCGTTGCTCTGTGTCCGAGATGTGCTGATGATGGGCTGCGCCTGGTTGGTGTCGCTTGGCCGCCCCACCTGGAGCACAGATCATATACTACATAGCCGCTCATAGAGAAGCTCCAAACACTAGCCTATAGATGACAGTTGTTAGAGGAGATACCTCTGAGACATTTCCGTCGTTGACAGTGTAGTGCCATTCACAGGTCTTGTTAATTTATAGCTATTTCCACTAGTTGATCCTCAGCTGCAGCCCTGGCTTAAGGCAGTCTGAACAGGCCTTTCTTTTAGTGTTGGTCAAAAATGCCTGTGTGAGTGAACAAGTTTCAGTAGCAGCTTTTACAGTATAATTATCTTCATGAATTTCAGATATGCTATAATCTTCTTTTTAGTTTCATGATTTCTTTTCAGATTGTTTTTTTATGTGATCTTCGCTATAGTCCATTTCAGGTGACGACTTTGAAGTGATTAAGTTGTTGGTATGTTTTCATAGTCTAGAAAGAAAAAAAGTGAGTGTGCAAGAAAATAGTGTGTCAATAGAAGGCATTGTCTCTAGACTATAGTGCAGGTTGTCTTACATTTCATATCACTCGTATTACCTTAGCCTAAGCCCTGGTGGACTTGGCTAAGAATACATTAGGCTGCAATTACAAAGAGAAAGCGGTTCCTTTAGATCTCTAATAGAGCATTTCCATACAGGATTTACCCCAAAGGCTCAGACTTTTCTGTGTCCATCTACGCGGGCCGGCACCCGTGTCTTACTGGGCCATGGCTCCGGCGGACCTGCTCTGACTTGGGGCCAAAGCCAGGCCACTGGTACTTTTCAGCTGGCATTTACATAACAATGGCTAACTGTGAACTTTAGCAACTGTTTTGATTATGCAGAGTTGTTGAGTCTGCTCTTCACATGCTTCACTGTCAGCCCTAGCTATGGAAACACCGATTCCCTAGTATACCATAAGTGAGTATACACTCGTGTAACGCTGGTGTTACAGTTCGAAAAGCAACATAATTGCATTGCCCCGAGTTGAAGGCGTTAAGTGGTTTTGGAGCTCGAGGTGTTGCGTTGCTTGGTCAGTGGCTGTGACACCCCACTCATTGGCCCTGTGCTGGTATCTGTGCTGTAGGTGGGGCGGCCAGGTAACATTGGTCAGGCGCAACCCATCATCGACCAGCTGGCAGAGGAGGCACGCGCCTACAACCGGATCTACGTTGCTTCCGTCCACCCCGACCTCTCAGACGAGGACATCAAGAGCGTCTTTGAGGCCTTCGGGAGGATCAAGTCCTGCACGTTAGCCAGGGACCCCACCACGGGAAGACACAAGAGCTTTGGCTTCGTCGGTGAGCAGAGGGGCCCCTGGCGGGTGGCGGCCCTCAGGATGTGCTGTTTCTGTGTGTTTGTCCTCCTCCTAACTCCTCCCCCCTCCCTCTCTCCCTGGCAGAGTATGACAAGCCCCAGTCGTCCCTGGACGCAGTGTCCTCCATGAACCTGTTTGACCTAGGGGGCCAGTACCTGCGGGTGGGCAAGGCTGTGACCCCTCCCATGCCCATGCTGACCCCCACCCAGCCTGGTGGCCTGCCGCCCGCTGCAGCCGTGGCTGCTGCAGCAGCCACCGCTAAGATAACGGCCCAGGCAAGTATGATTCCCTTCCAAAGGGATCTATTGGCCTTCCAGGTAAATATACCTCTGATATACAGTGAGGGAAGAAAGTATTTGATCCCCTGCTGATTTTGTACGTTTGCCCACTGACAAAGACATGAACGGTCTATAATTTTAATGGTAGGTTTATTTGAACAGTGAGAGACAGAATAACAACAAAAAAATCCAGAGAAACACATGTCAAAAATGTTATAAATTGATTTGCATTTTAATGAGGGAAATAAGTATTTGACCCTTCTGCAAAACATGACTTAGTACTTGGTGGCAAAACCCTTGTTGGCAATCACAGAGGTCAAACGTTTCTTGTAGTTGGCCACCAGATTTGCACACATCTCAGGATGGATTTTGTTCCACTCCTCTTTGCAGATCTTCTCCAAGTCATTAAGGTTTTGAGGCTGACGTTTGGCAACTCGAACCTTCAGCTCCCTCCACAGATTTTCTATGGGATTAAGGTCTGGAGACTGGATAGGCCACTCCAGGACCTTAATGTGCTTCTTCTTGAGCCACTCCTTTGTTGCCTTGGCCGTGTGTTTTGGGTCATTGTCATGCTGGAATACCCATCCACGACCCATTTTCAATGCCCTGGCTGAGGGAAGGAGGTTCTCACCCAAGATTTGACGGTACATGGCCCCGTCCATCGTCCCTTTGATGCGGAGAAGTTGTCCTGTCCCCTTAGCAGAAAAACACCCCCAAAGCATAATGTTTCCACCTCCATGTTTGACGGTGGGGATGGTATTCTTGGGGTCATAGGCAGCATTCCTCCTCCTCCAAACACGGCGAGTTGAGTTGATGCCAAAGAGCTCCATTTTGGTCTCATCTGACCACAACACTTTCACCCAGTTCTCCTCTGAATCATTCAGGTGTTCATTGGCAAACTTCAGATGGCCCTGTATATGTGCTTTCTTGAGCAGGGGGACCTTGCGGGCGCTGCAGGATTTCAGTCCTTCACGGCGTAGTGTGTTAGCAATTGTTTTCTTGGTGAATATGGTCCCAGCTGCCTTGAGATCATTGACAAGATCCTCCCGTGTAGTTCTGGGCTGATTCCTCACTGTTTTCATGTTCATTGCAACTCCACAAGGTGAGATCTTGCATGGAGCCCCAGGCCGAGGGAGATTGACAGTTCTTTTGTGTTTCTTCCATTTGCGAATAATCACACCAACTGTTGTCACCTTCTCACCAAGCTGCTTGGCGATGGTCTTGTAGCCCATTCCAGCCTTGTGTAGGTCTATAATCTTGTCCCTGACATCCTTGGAGAGCTCTTTGGTCTTGGCCATGGTGGAGAGTTTGGAATCTGATTGATTGATTGCTTCTGTGGACAGGTGTCTTTTATACAGGTAACAAGCTGAGATTAGGAGCAATCCCTTTAAGAGTGTGCTCCTAATCTCAGCTCGTTACCTGTATAAAAGACACATGGGAGCCAGAAATCTTTCTGATTGAGAGGGGGTCAAATGTTTATTTCCCTCATTAAAATGCAAATCAATTTATAACATTTTTTACATGAGTTTTTCTGGATTTTTTTGTTATTCTCTCTCACTGTTCAAATAAACCTACCATTAAAATTATAGACTGATCATTTCTTTGTCAGTGGGCAAACGTACAAAATCAGCAGGGGATCAAATACTTTTTTCCCTCACTGTAGGTAGCTAGGTGTGACCATAATTCAAAATGTGCTCAGTAAAGTTTTAATATACTAAAGATAGAAATATAATTTGTATATAAAGCTTACTATTCTATTTTCTGTGTGCTTTAAGTAACATACACTGAGTGTACAAAATATTAAGAATGCTCTTTCCATGATATAGACTGAGCAGGTGAAAGCTATGTTCTCTTATTGATGATGAGACCGGTTAAAGAAGGATTTTTAAGCCTTGAGACAATTGAGACATGGATTGTGTATGTGTGCCATTCAGTTGGTGAATGGACAAAATATTGAAGTGCCTTTGAACGGGGTATGGTAGTAGGTGCCAAGTGCAGCGGTTTGTGTCAAGAACTGCAACGCTGCTGGGTTTTTCTTGCTCAACAGTTTCCCATGTGTATCAAGAATGGTCCACCACCTAAAGGACATCCAGCCAACTTGACACAACTGTGGGAAACATTGGAGTCAACATGGGCCAGCATCCATGTGGAACGCTTTCGACACCTTGTAGAGTCCATGCCCCGACGAATTGAGGCTTTTCTGAGGCGAAATGGGGGTGGTGCATCTCAGTATAGGAAGGTGTTCTTAATGTTTTGTACACAGTGTATATTTTGATGTGCCCTGCAGTTCTAGAATTTGATATAGTATTTGATGAATTGATAATGCATAACCCTTGCAGGGCAATATAAAGTATTCTACTGCTGTGTGTTTGCTAACAAAATGTGCTGTGCCATATCTGCTTGTGTTGTGATGTGAGCTCAACCTACAGTTGCAAAAGTATTAGGGATGTAACGATTCATCGATTCGCATTTGTCCCTGAATCTGATGTTTAAGATATCAGTGCATCCGTCTGCCGACCCCAAACCTATCCAAATGTAGCATGCATCAGTCAGAAAATCGATTCAAACGATACGAATTGCCAGTTCGTTTTTTTTCTCCCTTCATATAAATTTCTTTCTACCTTCCGAAAATACCTAATATTTTGCGACAACTGATGCTTCCTTTCCTTCAGTGTCGAACTGCATGTAACTGTTGACAGACATTTATCTACAAGTCATTTTGCAGGCCGAACAACCCCAGGCAATATCAGTAGCCTAGTCAAACTGCGCACTGTGCCCAGCTTCGCGCACTGATCAACCTGAAGTAGGCAGCCTGTTCCTTGCACATCTGTGCGGCACCTTCAGCATTCAAATGCTAAAATGGCTTGCGTGATATTAGGCTTTATTAGTTGAGTGACAACCTATGTCATTTGCTAGGTTATTGTTATCTATGCACTGTTTAAAACGTTTTTTACCGTAGTAAAAGGAAGCTACCGGAGACAACTCTCATCTGGCTACACCAGCTGAACAGGGCTTACAATAGATTTTATTCAGCAATAGTTTTGGTAGTTTTTCTTAAAAGAGCAGTGTATATGGTCATTTTTAGATATAAAGTTGATAATTTTCATAACGTGGAACGCAATCAGTTTTGCGAGGCTCAATGCGTGGTCAAAGCGCGAGAAGATCACGCTGTAAAAACTTCCAAACGGTCAAAGCCATTTGATTTTGAGATGGGGTGAAATCCAAAGTTGTGCTATATATTCATTGGCTATGTCATAGCTAATTTGTAAACAATCAATATTGATACATTACTAGCTCAAATACTTAATCTGCAAAAATGACAAGTTACTTAGTGTGTGATGGTGATTTCAGAACCAACGTGGGGGGACAAAAACATATGATAGTGGTAGATGCCTAGTCTCCCTTATGGCTCAGCTCTACATGCAGTAGTACATATACTATAGACCAAGGGTATTCAACTCTTACCCTAGGAGGTCCGGAGCCTGCTGGTTTTCTGTTCTACCTGATAATTAATTCCACCCACCTGGTGTGCCTGGCATGGCCTAAAAAAAACTTTTTGGCCCACCAGCCACTGTGGCAGGTAGATGAAAAATCTACCAGCCACTCAGATTTTACATTAAATTACATTAAAAGACTAAAACAATTATGACCATGCTTTGTAATGTTTTTAAAACAAGCAATGTATTAGCAATAAGTAATGTGGTATATTGCTCAATTTCATTTCATTTTTTGTGACCCGAGTCAAACCGAAATATTAGATGAGACCAAATGTTTTTTCCATGCCACATTTTTTTACACAAAACAGACCAAATTATTTTGTCCTTTAAAAACCTGCTGTATGTAAAATATTGTGTGCTATAGCTTGGGAAATAAACGTGACTCGATGACAACATAATGATCTTTGTTTCCAACATTAGGGCTGTTTACCTAAAGAAGTTAAATCCACTTTGTGTTTTGTTTCCTTGCCACTATACTAACGAGTATTGCGGTACTGGTCCCGGCCCTAGTGTTTATGCAACAAATGTTAGTGCATCGAACCAAATCGCATCGATTCGATCTCTAATCAAACCGAATTGCACTGAATCATTTCAAACTAAAACGTATCATTCCTGTATCGGAGCCCATGTATCTAGATGCGTATCGAATCATATTGAAAGGGAAAGATCTCTAAAAAGTATATCCTGTGACTGGCCCTTGCTTTTGTCATTTGAAGTACTATGATAATACTTTTTAAAAAATCTGTTTAATCGGTGACGAGCCTTGAGGACAGGTGAGATGCAGAGTAGAACACTATACATGCTGTATGAAGTCTGACTGTGCCACCTCACTGTGTTTTCCTGCTAATGCGTCGCGCCCCTCTCTCAAGGAGGCTGTGACCGGGGCGTCCATCTTGGGGGCGATGGCCGGGGCAAACCAGATGAGCCAAATGGGTTCTATGGGACAAATGGGCATCCCTCAGGCAGTCATGGCTGCCCAGGCCCCCGGAATGATCACAGGTGTGTATTGAGATGTGTGAGTACGAAGGGTATTGTCCACTGACTTACACACTCACTTAGGTCTGTTTGAATCTTTTAGAGAATAAGAGGATCGTTTGAATGATTTAAAGTGTGTCTCTTGTCTACTCAATGCAACAGTGTTGAGGGATTATCTAGTTAACCAGGTTGTCGTTTTTTTCCATCTGAACCTGGTCATTAAATTGTGTTATAAAATCTTGACTACAAGTAGGTTGACATGAGACCGATAAGAGAAACAAGGGAATTGCAACAGAGGATTTCACTCCTATGAAGGGCAAAGCATGTCTCATAGAAACTATATCAATGAAGTCTACCATGACTCGTCGTTTTTTTCGACCAATTGACTGGTCTACATTTTCAAACGTCTATTTTTCAATATAGACACACCCTATGTGTTTGAATAAAATCAACTATATGTAGGCTATTGAGCTTGTCTGGTGTTTTAAGCACACTTTGATTAAATAATTAAGACACACAAATGACTCAAGAGGGAGATAGATATCAAGCTAGCCTAACCAGAAGAAAAAAACCTGTTCCCGAACCACCACCTCCCGCTGCTGCTGCTGGCATTCGCAGATTCTGCCATTATGCTCCTAAAGTTGCTACACCATGGGTCGGTAACCTTTTCCATTTGGAGTGCCAACTTATCTTACAATTTCTACTGATCTGCGTGCCAGTTATGATTTTCATATGCATATTTTCATGGAACAGTTTAATTTATTTTATAATAAAGTCATATCTCAAAATCATTTGTGTGATTTAATAAAAATTATATCTAAATCTAAATGAAAATTATTCAAATCTAAAAGTAACTTATATTGCGATTGCCAACTATGTAAAAATAGCCTACAAATAAAAACATTGCAGCCTGCAGGTAGAAAATATCCTGATAAAAATAAATCACATTGGCTACGCATGGCCTGTCTGCAAGAAACTTGAAACATTGTATCAACTATCAACTTGGTCCAGCCTGAAGCTTGCACTAACAAACTTGCAACATTGTAGAAATAAATTGGACCCTCAGTTTCCAGTGCTAGTGAGATCCAGACAGACACAGCTGTAGGCTATTTGCGCAAGGTATAAGAAGTAATCAGGTAGTCCTATTTTAGGACTTTTCCCCCTTTTCAAGCTGAGTGGTTATCAAAAGGGAGAGAGCTGGAATGATTTTTCAAATAGGCTACATTGAGGAACTATTGTCATTCTCAATGGATGTAAAAACAGACTTAGTTTACTTGCTGTTTGAGGTGAAGAAAAATTACAGTCAGAAATACTATCAGTAAATGTGCACATTTATAAGCCTACATTTGCGCGCAGGCCAGGTAGCCTAGGCCTACTTCTATGCGTAATCAGGTGCGCGTCCTTACTCAACATTGACAGGAGAACTCCAAACAAAACACAATGAATAAATTGACAACTCGTAAATGGAATGAAATAAACCAAAACTTGTTTCTCACAAGTGTAGCCTAGATTGTGCACTCTGCAAACGTGTCCACTCTGACAATGAGAACGGCAAAAGACTGTAATATTAATATATTGAATGCATCAACAGAAATTACGGTAAACAAACATTGTAGATTAGAAATGATGGGAATTAACAGTAAATATGCTACTGGTGATACTGGTCTGCCATCCCCACGGCCTCCGCAATGGTTTAGTCCACTGAGACAGGCGTCAATCAAGACGTGCCATAATTATTACTTTTTTTTTGCAACAGCTCGGCTAAAATATTATCGTCGACCAACAGCTTATCGACCAAACAATCGACCAGTCGACTAAATGGGGTCAGCCCTAACACTGAGTATACAAAACATTAAGAACACCTGCTGTTTCCATGACAGACTGACCAGGTGAATCCAGGTGAAAGCTATGATCCCTTATTGATGTCACTTGTTAAATCCACTTCAATCAGTGTAGATGAAGGGGAGGAGACAGGTTAAAGAAGGATTTTTAAGCCCTGAGACATTTGAGCCATGGATTGTGTATATGCCATTCAGTGGGTGAATGGGCAAGACAAAATATGTAAGTGCCTTTAAACAGGGTATGGTAGGAGGTGCCAGGCGCACCGGTTTGTGTCAAGAACTGCAATGCTGCTGGGTTTTTCACTCTCAACAGTTTCCTGTGTGTATCAAGAATGGTCCACCACCCAAAGGATATCCAGCCAACATGACACAACTGTGGGAAGCATTGGAGTCAACATGGGCCAGCATCCCTGTGGGATTCTTTCGACCCATTGTAAAGTCCATGCCCCGGCGAATTGAGGCTGTTCTGAGGGCAAAAGGGGGGAGGAGGGTGCAACTCAATATTAGGAAGGTGTTCCTAATATTTGGTGTACTCTGTGCATATTTGTATGGCTGACGCATGTAAATGTCCCTCTCATGTCCCTGTAGGTGTGACGCCAGTGCGTCCTACCCTGCCAGTCCTGCCCCAGGTGGGCCTGGTCAACCCTGTGCTGGCCTCGCCGCCCGTGATCACCAACCCAGCCCAACCCAACCCCTCCCTGCAAGAGCTGCAGAAGAAGAAGCAAGAGGAGAAGGAGAAGCTGCAGGACGGGACAGGCCAGGAGATGTTGAGCGACCAAGAAAACATGAGCATCTCAGGCAGCAGCGCCAGACACATGGTCATGCAGAAACTGCTGAGGAAATCAGAGGTAAGACCAGACATGAAGACATTTGCCGCTTTGATCTCAAAATAGGCCATCCACGTGAATTGTGTAGATCCGAAGAATATGCTTCTCATATCGGAATAATTGACTGAGGACAGAATGCATCCCTACGCGCGTTCTACAAAGAGAATATCAAACAGAGTCATCAGAATGAGTGCTTCATCCAATATCACGCGTGACAGATGTGATCAGCCCGGTGCATCCTACCAGCCATTACTCACCTGCTTGTCTCCGTCCACTCTTTTTGCGCATCTCCATCAGTTTAAAAATAGAATTTAGCCGTGATGACGAGCTGGGGTGTGCGGACACTGATGAGTCTTCTGTTTGTTTAATTGATCGGGTAGGCTGTTTTTGAAAAGGGTTATGTCCCCCCCACTTCTAAAACCAAAGTTGCACCCCTGGTCTAAGGTGTAAAGTAGGCTAAAGATGGTTTCATATAGTTTTATAGGCCTTTGGATATGAGCAAATCAGCCATTTTCTGCAGTAGCCTATTCTATTATACAGTATGAAGTTAAATTCAATGTATTGTATTGAGTATAGGTGTGAATATCAGGGGCAGGTTTTTGTGTAACACAGGTGCAGAACGTATAGAAAACGATGGGACAGGATGCAAATAAATGTTTTCTTGCACTTCACACCGATTTATAAACGTGTTTCCATGCTCACCAGTTTGCTTCTGTGATATTTGCCTTGTTTCATGGCATACATTTCACAAAATGTGCAGTACTTTCACTGAAAAGTAGATATTTTTTGACATGTTGTCACGCTCCTCCCCAGTCTACGGTGATGGTGTTACGGAACATGGTGGGGCCGGAGGACATCGATGACGACCTGGAGGGTGAGGTAACCGAGGAGTGTGGCAAGTTTGGTGCCGTCAACCGGGTCATCATCTACCAGGAGAAGCAGGGCGAGGAGGAAGATGCCGAGATCATCGTCAAGATCTTTGTGGAGTTCTCCATGGCCTCGGAGATGAACAAGGCCATCCAGGCACTCAACGACCGCTGGTTCGGGGGTCGCAAGGTCATCGCGGAGGTCTACGACCAAGAGCGCTTCAACAGCAGCGACCTCTCCGCATAAACTGTCTGAAATGGTCGCCCAACACCCATCCCATACCCGTTGCTCAAATTCACTTCAGCCACTATCACTGCTGCTAGAGATTTGAGACTCTTTTTAACTTGTATTTTTTTTTAATTGATGTTAATATTAATATTATTAATGGTCTCTTTTGAGGGCTTGGTTAAGAAAAGAATATTTGCGCCTCGTGGATTTAGTTTTTTCACCTACTATGAAGACTTGATTTCTTTTTGTATTATTTGCAGGTTTTTTTGTAATCAAATTGAGAAAAGTCATGATTGGGTTTTACCCCCTTTTTAAGTTTGCCAATGTTTGCTCTTCTAACATTGTCAGGACTCTTTAAACATTGTTTTAGAGCCATTGGTTCCAGTTTCCTCATACAAATAAAATCTTCAACTATGCAAATGTCTGTTATGAATTTCTTATGGGTTTGGGATGGAAAAATCCTTTCAAATACTAACATTCCAGATTTATTGACATTACAATAGAACATTAAATCATATCAGTTGAAACTTCAATTATTAATAAACACTAGGTATAATGAACAAAAATATAAACACAACATGCAGCAATTTCAAAGATTTTACTGAGTTACAGTTCATATAAGGAAATCAGTCAATTGAAATAAATTCATTAGGCTCTAATCTATGGATTTCACATGACTGGGAATACAGATATGCATTTGTTGGTCACAGATACCTTTAAAAAAAAAAAGTTGCCGTGGATCAGAAAACCAGTCAGTATCTGGTGTGACCACCATTTGCCTCTTGTAGCGCGACACATCTCCTTCGCATAGAGTTGATTGTGGAATGTTGTCCCACTCTTCAATGGCTGTGCGAAGTTCCAGGATATTGGCGGGAACTGGAACACGTTGTCATACACGTCGATCTAGAGCATCCCAAACATGTCAAATGGGTGACATGTCTGGTGAGTATGCAGGCCATAGAAGAAATGGGAAATTTTCAGCTTCCAGGAATTGTGTACAGATCCTTGCGACATGGGGCTGTGCATTATCATGCTGAAACATGAGGTGATGGCGGCGAATGAATGGCATGACAATGGACCTCAGGATCTTGTCACGGTATCTCTGTGCATTCAAATTGCCATCGATAAAATGCAATTGTGGTCGTTGTCCGTAACTTATGCCTGCCCATACCATAACCCCACCGCCACCACGGGGCACTCCGCTCGCCCACACGACGCCATACACGTGGTCTGCAGTTCTGAGGCCGGTTGGACGTACTGCCAAATTCTCTAAAACTATGTTGGAGGCGGCATTGAATTGACATTAAATTCTCTGGCAACCGCTCTGGTGGACATTCCTGCAGTCAGCATGCCAATTGAACACTCCCTCAACTTGACACATCTGTGGCATTGTGTTGTGTGACAAAACTGCACATTTTAGAGTAGCCTTTTATTGTCCCCAGCACAAGGTGCACCTATGTAATGATCATGCTGTTTAATCAGCTTCTTGATATGCCACACCTATCAAGTGGATGGATTATCTTGGCAAAGGAGAAACGCTCACTAACAGGGATGTAAACAAATTTGTGCACAAAATTTAAGATAAATAAGCTTTTTGTGCGTATGGAACATTTCTGGGATCTTTTATTTCAGCTCATGAAACATGGGACCAACACTTTACATGTTGCGTTTACATTTTTGTTCAGTATATTTCAAAACTGTCTGACAGCAATTTTTTATGAAGTCAGCATTACTGGTTGGGATAATTCTTTCATGTTTTTATAAAGTAATTTTACAATCATTAACCAGGTTTCCATCCAACCTTTTTAAAACGAGTAAAATATTACTGTCAGTAGATGTCAGAATGAAACAGACTGTTGAGGGATTTATTATGGACTTGAAACTGAAATGTCAGTCAGTGTAATTTCTGTCAAATTGCAGACTCGCTGATACGAGATAGAATTGTCATGGGAGTGAGAGACAAGGGGCTGAGAGAGAAGTTACTTGGTGAGAATAAATTGACACTAGAAAGAGCAATACAAATCAGTGGAGGCTGCTGAGGGGAGAACGGCTCATGATAATGGCCGGAACGGAGTAAATGGAATGGCATCAAACGCATGTGTTTGATGTATTTGATACCATCCCACTCCAGCCATTACCTCGAGCCCATCCTCCCCAATTAAGGTGCCACCAACCTCCTGTGATACAAATGTGTCAAGCTAGAGAGGTGACACAGTCGCATACAGTCAATGGACAGTGATGTTCTTAGCGACACAGTATGCAAAGTGGAGTATATTATCAAAGGAAGAACTACAGCTAAATGGCTAACTTCAAAGGACAGCGCCGTCAGCAGTGCACTTCAGAGAGCCAACGCTAGTGCGGCAACTGCGGAGGAAAGCACAGACCTCGCCAGTGCCCAGCAATATAGAAAAGAGTGTCACAACTGTGGCGTGAAGAACCACTTCACACTCAAATGCAGGCAGCAGAGACAAGAAAATACAGTACACTGTGTCAACGTGGACCAGGACAACAGTGGTGACAACGAGTACAGTGAGGGGGCTTTGGGTGACCTCTTTGTGGGAACAGTCGCGCTTGCAGGACCAGACGAGGACTGGACTGCTACCTACAAGACTAATGAAACTGACATTGTGTTCAAACTTGACACTGGAGCATAGGTCAATATCATTCCAGAGACTGAATTGTTACGGTTACAGGTAAAAACAGTGGTAAGACTGAAAGCTTACAGTGGTGAAGCAATTGCCACTTTAGGGACATGCACATTGGTGCTGAAGGTAGATGATAAATCTCACAAGGTTCCGTTTGTCATAGAAAAAACACCCATCATTGGGTTAAAGTCATGTAACTTACTGTGTCTAGTGAAACGGGTTCATACAGTGAATGGTGAAATGACTAATGTTGAGGATGCATATGCTGATGTTTTTCAGGGAATAGGAAAACTCAAGGTGCAGCACAGAATTGAGTTAGAGCAGCCAAACAGACCAGTGATCCATGCACCTAGAAAGGTACCATTATCACTAAGAGACAAGCTAAAAGCAGAGCTACTGAAGCTAGAGTCCTTAGATATCCTAGACAAAGTAGAAGAGCCTACTGAATGGGTCCACTCACTAGTAATAGTTGAGAAGAGAGACGACTCTCAGACTGTATGGATCCAAAAGAGTTAAACAAGTATGTAAAAAGTGAACAGTCAGCTGCCTACCAGAAAGGAGATATTCAGAACATAGCAGGGGATAAATACTTCTCACAGCTAGACGCTTCCTCCGGGTTATGCCAGATCAGTCTAGACATGGAGAGTACAAGGCTTTGTACTTTCAATACTCCTTTTGGTAGGTACTCATTTAAAAGGCTCCCGTTTGGTCTCACTTCAACACCAGGCACAGTCTTTCATAGGACAGTCCAACAGATATTTGAGAGTGTGCCAGACACCACAGTGTCCATTGATGATGTGTTCATATGGGGTCAGACTCTTGAAGAGCAGAACAGGTTGAAAGCAGCACTTGATCTAGCCAGAGCTAATGGGCTAAAGCTAAACGCAGACAAAATGTGAATTCAGAAAGACAGAAATAACCTTCTTGGGTGAAAAACGAACACGTGAAGGTGTTCAGATAGACCAGAGCAAAGTGACAGCCATCAAGAACATGCCACCGCCTACTGATCAAGAGAATGTACAGAGGTTATTAGGTATGGTTAACTATGTGGGCAAATTTGTACAAATTTGTACCTAATCTGGCAACTCACTCGAGCCAGATGAGAAGGCTGCTGTGTAAAACTACAGAGTGGTGTTGGAACAGTAGTCACCAGAAAGAGTTTGAGGAGCTCAAGGCATTAATCATGCATGCTCCAGTACTGAGGTTCTATGATGAAAAGCACAAAACCAAAATCTCAGCAGATGCCTCTAAAGCAGGTTTAGGAGCAGTGTTGTTACAGCAGTTTGGCACTAGATGGTGCCCAGTCGCATGTGCCTCCAGGGCTCTGACAACTTCTGAGTGTAACTATGCTCAGATTGAGAAAGAGGCATTGGCACTGTCATATGCATTTGAGAAATTCCATGTGTTTATCTATGGTAAAACAGTGTGGGCCAAAACAGATAACAAACCTCTGGTTACTATTGAAAAGAAGGGTCTAACATACACACAGCCAAGGGTATGGAGATTAAAACTTCAGAAATATGACTTGCAACTCGAGTACAGGCCAGGGAAAGAATTGTTAGTGGCAGACACATTGTCCAGAGCTTTTGACAGCTCAGAACCAAACCAGATATACAAGCAGGACGAGACCTTACATGTAAACTTTATCAGAAAGAGTTGCCCAGTCTCAGATGAAATGTGGACAGTTATTTCACGTGCTACTGCAGAAGATGAGTGTTTGCAAAAGGTGATTCAAGCCATAACATGCGGATGGTCTGTACAAGCTATACCATACCCTTATGGTCAATACAGGGATGAGCTATCTGGACTTGATGGAATTCTGTTTAAGGGTTCAAGAATTGTGATACCAAGTGTGTTACAGAAAAACATGCTGCTCAAAATTCACGAGGACCATCTAGGGATGGAAAAGTCAAAACGGCGTGCTAAAGCAGTGTTATTCTGGCCAAAGATGAATGCTGATATAGAGCAGACAGTCAGAGCCTATGAAACAGGCCAGAAATACAGGTCAAAACAGAGCAAAGAGCCAATGTGGGTTGAGGAAAAAGAGGTGTTGAGACCATGGGGCAAAGTAGGAATAGATCTCTTTGCTCTTGAGGGCAAGAACAAAGTTCTACCAATGGACACGTTTTTTTTATTTGTTATATATTGTCCTTTATTACTTTCCAACCCCACCACCCCTCCCCTAATTGGAGTAAACTAGTGAACAACAACGCTTAGGCCTCTACTTCCAGCTTATACATACTATATACATTTTATGGACACAGTCAATTTTACAATAGTTCTATTTTGTTTGTTTTTACTCCTGAACCTCTCCGATCATTTTCATGATGTCCATTCGGTTTGCTTCTATATGCCATATCTTTCAAACTGTGCTCTTTCACAAAAGTTCTTAACCTATAACCTATATACTTATTATGGACATTGTCTTGTTGTTATTAGTTGTTATTAGTCCCATCTTTCAACTCCATTCAACACCTCCCATCTCTCTCTTAACGCCATCCATATTGGATTTCTATTTGCCATATATTTTTCAACTGTACTGTGATGTTTCACAAAAGTTCTGAACCCTTCTATTCTCATTGTTTCTACAGATTGTAAATTGAAAATAAAAAATTTGGCTAAAAGGATTATTATATTATTGATCGATTGACTATGACTTTTCAGATCACCCAGTAGTGCTATCTGCAGGGTTAGATCCAGGTAAATATTGGTAATCCTTTAGCCATTCCTGGACCTGTGACCAAAAACAAGCTAAAAAAGGACAGTACCAAAACAAATGATCTAATGATTCTGTCTCTTCGCAGCAAAATCTGCAGAGCTGAGAAGATTGTATCCCCCATATAAATAACATTCTATTGGTAGCAAGAATTTTGTATAATAATTTAAATGGAATTTAAATTATCAGAATTTGCATATCAGTTCATAAACCATTTGCCATGGAATCGGTACGTCAAAAATCTCTTCCCAACTATTTTGCAATCTATATGGGACGGCTGTCAATCCTTTGGTCCTTAACTGAAACTGGTATACTTTTTATTTATGACAATTTTATTTAACCAATTATGTTCTTTAATGCAGGGCCGACAGACAAGTTCCTTACTTTTTCCCCCTTCCACTTTCCTCTTCCATTTTTGTGGTAATGCTGCAATTATTTGGTTATAATTTTGGGTAGAGCAGACATTTCCATATGTTTTTGTTAGCTGCATGTGCAACATAACTCCATCAGTCCTACCTATGATGTCATTCACGAAGATTATACCTTTTTTAAACATTTTTTCAAAAGATAATGTTTTTTAAAATCTATTAGTATATTTGAGTTTAACCACAATATTTGTTGCATTATTTGTTCAGTTGTTTCTGGAGGATTAAATTGAAATTGCAACCAACTTTCTATGGCTTGTTTATGAAATAGTGATATTTGGGAGACAATGTGGGTTGAGGAAAAAGAGGTGTTGAGACCATGGGGCAAAGTAGGAATAGATCTCTTTGCTCTTGAGGGCAAGAACTATGTTCTACTGATGGACTATTACTCTCATTACCCAGAAGGACGCTATTGCTAGTCAGGTATTCACTCATATTAAGTCATTCTTTGCTCGCCATGGTGTCACAGAGGAAGTCCATACAGACAACGCCTCACAGTTCATCTGTTCAGCTTTCAGTGATTTAGCTCAACTGTGCAGGTTCAAGCATGTCACATCCAGCCCGCTGTACCCACAGTCCAATGGGTTAGTCGAGAACGGTGTCAAAACAGTGAAACTACTGCTTAAGATAGCTCTCGACTGAAAGACAGATCCGTATCTAGCTCTGTCAAACTACAGGGCTACTCCACTAAAACATGGTCTGTTTCCTGCAGAGATGTTGTTCAGTGAAAATGCATGATGGTAAAACATGGAGCGTTTAGGCCCGTGTGGTGAAAACAGTGGCAACCAGGTCATATGATGTAATGACACCTGAGGGAGTTACATACAGGAGAAATAGGAGACACTTGTTACATGTACCTGAGTGTGAACAAACAGACAGGCAAGAGTGAGATTACAGGTCAGACAACTTCAAGCCCAGACACCCCTGTGTCAGACCCACCAGGGCAGCCTGTTGAAATGAGACAGTCAGGTAGAGCAGTAAAAGCACTTCAGAGGCTGATTGAGGAAGTAGAAATGTGTTATAAATGCAGTGTTCACTATGCAAAGAATTGTAACCAGGATTTATAGAGAATTGTTATTGTTTTATATTATAAGGGAAAAGGCATATCTGGAAAAGGAGGATGTGGTATATTGTATCGGAGGCCATGTGACCACGTAGGGAACGCGCAGCCCACGCACAGCAGTTGGAGAGCGGGAGATTCCAGCTCAATGCACTATACTTGTACAGCTCCATTTAACTTGAACAAAGAAGGACTTATGTTTTAAAGAACCATTTTTTTCTTTAGTATTTCTTAGACAAGAAGATACAACAGGGTGTTGCTAGGCAGATTAACTTGCAGACGGGGGAACTGCAGCACGAGCTAATAGAGCATGTAGCTAGCAGCAGCTCCGCTAGGACGAGAGAGAGCTACGGGGAGGAAAAGTGCGCAAGTCAAGGACATGGCGGCACTAAAACAAGCCACAATGCAAGGAACTTTGAAAGATGTGGTAAAATGCTACCAGGAAAGAAGCCCATCGTTCAAAAGCACAAGCAACAAGTGTAATAAGAAAGGACATTGGGAACGTGTGTAAAAGTAAACCACAATCTGTGAGGGAGATCACAGAAGAGATCAAGTCCATTTTCTGGGCTCAGTTAGCAAGGAGGCTAGCGAGAAAAACTGGACTGTACTGCTCAACATAGGGGACACGCCTACAAGCTTTAAAATAGACACAGGCTCAGATGCAAGCATTATTAGTGAAGAGACTTTTAAGCAACTCTCACCGAGGAGAAAATTGCACCCCGTTGATGCGCATCTGAGCAGCCCAGGGGGCGAGTTAAAGTGTCTAGGTCAGTTTCAGGCTAACACTAGCTACAAGGGACAACAGTACAGTTTCCTTGTGTAAGTGATACCTGGAGGGGGTGTCAATTATCTGCTTAGCTTTGTAACTGCTACAGATATGGGCCTGGTTAAGCGCATAAAGGAGGTCAGTGATGTTTTCGGGTCCTGCGGGAAGCTAAAATCTGAACCAGTGAAAATAGTCCTAAAAGAGGATGCCCAGCCATACGCAGTACATGCAGCCAGGCAAGTACCGCTGCCGCTTATGGCTAAAGTGAAAATGGAGCTCAATCGCATGGAAAACAAGGACATAGCGGTAAAAGTAACAGAGCCGACAGAATGATGTGCCGCTATGGTGCCAGTGCTAAAGCCAAATGGCAACGTCCGAATCTGCATAGATCTAAAACCACTGAACAAAGTAGTGAAAAGGGAAAGTTACATTCTTCCCACGATGGAGGAAATCGTGTCCAAACTGTCAGGAGCCAAAGTGTTCACCTCACTAGATGAAGCTAGTGGGTTCTACCAAATCCCTCTACATGAGGAGAGTAGCAAGCTGACTACTTTCATCACCCCTTTTGGGAGATACCGCTTCAAACGTCTCCCGTTCAGGATAACCAGTGCCCCCAAGATTTTTCAAAGGAAAATGACGGAAACTGCAAGGGCTCGAGGGTGTGGCTATATACATGGACGATGTACTGATCTATGCCAACTGTGCAGGAACATGACAAGCGCCTGGGAAACGTGCTCAAAGTCATTGAAGCAACAGGCCTCAAGCTCAACAAGAACAAGTGTAAGTTCAAACAAGCCAGCTTCGCTTCCTGGGGCACATCATTGACGCAAACGGCATCAGGCCAGACTCGGAAAAGGTCATGGGGATAAGCAACTTCCCCCAGCCCCAGAAAGTTAGTGAGCTGAAGCGTTTCCTCGGGATGGTACAGTATCTGGGGAAATACATTCCGGAGCTATCCACTCTGGGGCAGCCGGCCTACGAGCTCCTCAAAACAAAGGTAGGGTGGGCCTGGGGACACACACAGGAGGCATCATTTCAGAGATTTAAATACTCACTAACCACTGCTCCAGTGTTTACTTATTATGATTCCAGGAAGTCTACAGCAGTGTCAGCAGATGCCAGCAGCTACGGAGTAGGAAGTGTCCTACTTCAACAGAAAGGTGAGGACTGGAAACCAGTCGTCTACTGCAGCAGGCATCTGAGTGATGCAGAGACAAGGTACGCTCAGATAGAAAAACAGTGTTTAGCGAGCGTGTGGGCTTGCGAACACTTTGAGAAGTACCTCTACTGACTAGACAGCTTCAGGCTGGTCACCGACCACAAACCCCTTGTGCCCCTCATTAACAGCAAGGACTTTGACAATCTTCCTATCACGTGTCAAAGACTTGATGAGGTTGATGCATTACAGTGGAATCGCAGAGTACGCACCAGGAAAGACACTTGCCGTAGCTGATGCTCTGTCCACGGGTCCACTGAGAAACCACAAGGGTGCAGCAGACTCCCACAGCGACGTGACCGCTTATGTCGCATCAGTTGTAAGTAATCTACCTGCTTCTCCATAGAGAATGGAGGACATCAGACTGAACACAGAATCCGACCCACAGCTGCAGCCAGTGCTGTGGTTCATCAGAAATGGGTGGCCAGTGTACTTAGAGAAAACTCCTGAATCGATGAGACTTTTATCAGGTGAGAGGGGAACTATCAGAGACACATGGACTCCCTGATGATGTACAGGGCCACTCCCTCAACATCCACAGGTGATAGCCCGGCTGAGCTACTGATGGGGAGAAGGATCAGGACAACCCTCCCTTCCTTGGAAGAGAATCTGAAACCAAACTTGCCTGACCAGGAGAAGGTCAGACAGGCAGACGCTGCTGCAGAACGGAAGCAGGCGTTTTTATACGACCGCAGGAATGGAGTCAGAAACCTTCCATCACTGAGCCCTTGGGACACAGTGCTCATGAAACTTGATGGACAAAAACACTGGACGACACCAGCTGTTGTTCAAGGCCCCAGCTCCACCCCATGGTCATACCGGGTGGAAACTGCCCAAGGGGGGCCGTTCAGAAGGAACAGGCGCCATCTACAGCTAGTGCCAAGCACAACGACACCAGACCAGGTCACAGAGACTGTGCCCATGACCTCTGAGGTGTCTGGTGAGCCAGGGGAGACACAAACTGTTTCTCCTCACAGGGACGTGACTCTTCCACAAACAGAAATGGGGACTAATTTCACACGTTCAGGACGAGTGAGAAAGCCAGTTGAGAGACTGGACCTGTAAAACTTTGAAAAGAAAGATCACCTCTCCTAAATAAATAATAATAAAAATGGTTAAAAGAGACATTGAATGTTGTTTATTCTGTTTATGAGCTTACTTGTTGGTTAGCCAAACACTGAACATTTAAGTTTAAGATGAATCTGTGGTGTTTAACATTATAGTTAGAGGTATAGTTTTGAGAAGATCAGAAGTTACGGGTTATGGGTTATGCTCACAGTAAAGGTTGACTTGTGATTGTAAATTGTCATCTTGATAACTACATTATTTAATTACAGTAGACAGGGTTTGAATGTAAACATACCGTAGATAAACAATTGGGGATACCACATATTGATTAGCCAAAAGGCTTGGATCCACTTTCTCCAAGAATCTCACTCCCTCTGGACCAAACTCCTCTTTATCATAACCATGTCCATTGATGCAAGGCTCAGGCTTCGAGCTCCTCGACACACCTTCCACCTCACTTAAATCTCCCTCATTCACTTCCGTTTCACCTCCAGAACTCAGTCTGGCGGACATCTCACTCTGTTTGTACTTGACCCCAGTCTTCTTCGACACACCTTCTCCCTTTTTATCACCATCTTCATCAAATTCAACCTCTGCTTTCCTCATTCTCATTCTTCTTCTTCCTCTTCTTCCTCCTCCCAAATCCACCTTTCTGTGTCCCTGTCCCAATATTCCTCTTCTCCCAGCTTTGCTAGCGGCTCGGTGGCATCCCAACGTAACTCCATATCATAATTGTCCTGCTCACGTCGTGTCTTCTCCGGGCGCTGACATTTTGAGAGCATGAGCAGCGGCACAACTCCCTGCGCTGTAGCTTGTCTCCTGTAGCTTGTCTCCAGTAGCTCTTTTCCTGTAGCTTGTCTCCAGTAGCTCTTTTCCTGTAGCTTGTCTCCAGTAGCTTGTCTCCTGTAGCTTGTCTCCTGTAGCTTGTCTCCTGTAGCTTGTCTCCTGTAGCTTGTCTCCAATAGCTTGTCTCCAGTAGCTTGTCTCCTGTAGCTTGTCTCCAGTAGCTTGTCTCCTGTAGCTTGTCTCCTGTAGCTTGTCTCCTGTAGCTTGTCTCCAGTAGTTTGTCTCCTGTAGCTTGTCTCCTGTAGCTTGTCTCCAGTAGCTTGTCTCCAGCAAAACTGAAATCCGTTGTACCTCATTTCTACCAGCATGTCACCTGTGCAACTAGAGGCAAAACAACTATAGATGTTTTTTTATTTTTTTATTTAACCTTTATTTAACCAGGTAAGCCTGTTGAGAACAAGTTCTCATTTACAACTGCGACCTGGCCAAGATAAAGCAAAGCAGTGCGATAAAAACAACAACACAGAGTTACATATGGGGTAAACAAAACATAAAGTCAAAAATACAAACAGAAAATATATATACAGTGTGTGCGAATGTAGTAAGTTATGGAGGTAAGGCAATAAATAGGCCATAGTGCAAAATAGTTACAATTTTGTATTAACACTGGAATGATAGATGTGCAAAAGATGATGTGCAAATAGAGATACTGGGGTGCAAATTAGCAAAATTACCTTTACTCCACACACAAAGACACATACAAAGCTCTCCTTCGCCCTCCATTTGGCAAATCTGACCATAACTCTACCCTCCTGATTCCTGCTTACAAGCAAAAACTCAAACGGGAAGCACCAATATGGAAGTGGTCCGATGAAGCGGATGCTAAGCTACAGGACTGTTTCGCTAGCACAGACTGGAATATGTTCCGGGATTCATCCGATGGCATTGAGGAGTTTACTACATCAGTCACCGGCTTCATTAATAAGTGCATCGACGACGTCGACCCCACAGTGACTGTACGTACAAACAGTGCCTTCAGAAAGTATTCACACCCCTTGACTTTTTCCACATTTTGTTGTGTTACAAAGTGGGATTAAAATGCATTTAATTGTCATTTTTTGTCAACTATCTACACCAAATACATAGACTGTCCGAGCCCCCCAGGAGGTATCCCATCCACCAGAACCAGTGAGTTTGGATCAGTCTGATTCTCTGTGCTCTGAGTCGGAGGGGGACCAGCTTGAGGTAGGCTATACCTTCCAAAAGTGTTGAGAAGTACATACAGTGGGGAGAACAAGTATTTGATACACTGCCGATTTTGCAGGTTTTCCTACTTACAAAGCATGTAGAGGTCTGTAATTTTTATCATAGGTACACTTCAACTGTGAGAGACGGAATCTAAAACAAAAATCCAGAAAATCACATTGTATGATTTTAAGTAATTAATTTGCATTTTATTGCATGACATAAGAATTTGATACATCAGAAAAGCAGAACTTAATATTTGGTACAGAAACCTTTGTTTGCAATTACAGAGATCATACGTTTCCTGTAGTTCTTGACCAGGTTTGCACACACTGCAGCAGGGATTTTGGCCCACTTCACCATACAGACCTTCTCCAAATGCTTCAGGTTTCGGGGCTATCACTGGGCAATACGGACTTTCAGCTCCCTCCATAGATTTTCTATTGGGTTCAGGTCTGAGACTGGCTAGGCCACTCCAGGACCTTGAGATGCTTCTTACGGAGCCACTCCTTAGTTGCCCTGGCTGTGTGTTTCAGGTCATTGTCATGCTGGAAGACCCAGCCACGACCCATCTTCAATGCTCTTACTGTGGGAAGGAGGTTGTTGGCCAAGATCTCGCGATACATGGCCCCATCCATCCTCCCCTGTCAGTGCAGTCGTCCTGTCCCCTTTGCAGAAAAGCATCCCCAAAGAATGATGTTTCCACCTCCATGCTTCATGGTTGGGATGGTGTTCTTGGGGTTGTACTCATCCTTCTTCTTCCTCCAAACACGGCGAGTGGAGTTTAGACCAAAAGCTCTATTTTTGTCTCATCAGACCACATGACCTTCTCCCATTCCTCCTCTAGATCATCCAAATGGTCATTGGCAAACTTCAGACGGGCCTGGACATGCGCTGGCTTGAGCAGGGGGACATTGCGTGTGCTGCAGGATGTTAATCCATGACGGTGTAGTGTGTTACTAATGGTTTTCTTTGAGACTGTGGTCCCAGCTCTCTTCAGGTCATTGACCAGGTCTTGCCGTGTAGTTCTGGGCTGATCCCTCAACTTCCTCATGATCATTGATGCCCCACGACGTGAGATCTTGCATGGAGCCCCAGACTGAGTGTGATTGACCGTCATCTTGAACTTCTTCCATTTTCTGATAATTGCGCCAACAGTTGTTGCCTTCTCACCAAGCTGCTTGCCTATTGTCCTGTAGCCCGTCCCAGCCTTGTGCAGGTCTACAATTTTATCCCTGATGTCCTTACACAGCTCTCTGGTCTTGGCCATTGTGGAGAGGTTGGAGTCTGTTTGATTGAGTGTGTGGACAGGTGTCTTTTATACAGGTAGCGAGTTTAAAGAGGTGCAGTTAATACAGGTAATGAGTGGAGAACAGGAGGGCTTCTTAAAGAAAAACTAACAGGTCTGTGAGAGCCAGAATTCTTACTGGTTGGTAGGTGATCAAATACTTATGTCATGCAATAAAATGCAAATTAATTATTTAAAAATCATACAATGTGATTTTCGGGATTTTTGTCTCTCACAGTTGAAGTGCACCTAAGATAAAAATTACAGACCTCTACATGCTTTGTAAGTAGGAAAACCTGCAAAATCGGCAGTGTATCAAATACTTCTTCTCCCCACTGTATCTCCCATTTATAACACTGCACTAATCCATCATCTTTTCTCCCAGTGAAGTGTAACCTGTGTGTTTGCTTGTTTACGTCTCTGTCTCCTACCCTGTTCCCTTTAACTCTGCTCCTGTTCTCCAGGACCTAGGGGTTCTGCCCAACACCCAGACGTGGATCCACCTGATGTCCTCCATTACCAACCACCTTCCAATTTTTCATTACATCATCTACAGCAAAGTTTTTTTGCTCTATCATACTGGGCACATAATATGTGAGATACACAGATTAACTAAAAACACTAGCACTGCAAACACTCAGAACAAAGAGAGCAGCAGTGCCTGGACTTTGCAGTCTCCCTCTTCAAGTCCCCATTCCGAGACTGGCTGCCTGTTGAGAACAAGTGACAGGCAGAACCTCCCACCCACACAGCAACCACCTCCTCTATATTCCACACACCAGAATTCAGTATTTTAGTCTATGATTGCCATGTGAGTGTACAAAAAATCGGTGAAAATAAAGTTTATGTATTAAAATCTTAAATATTGCCAGGTTGGTTTTCACAGCTGTTTCACAAGATGTTCATTGTAAATTGTAAGGTAGCCTTTGATGGTTTTTATTTGTTCCACATTATTCATTGTTGTATACTAGGACCTACAATAGATACATATATATTCAACCACAAGGATGTACTAATGAGCTATGCGAGATAGAAAAAAATGAATCATAATAGAGTAATACTGAAATTATATTATTTCAGTGTAGATAAGGGAAGGGCAGGTTAAAATAAAAACATGACAGCCAGACAAGCCAGTGTATGAATCAAACGGATTTGCTTATGCATGGTGTGGGAATTAGCTGACTTTGTGATCTGTAAGGTAAGTAACATTGTGTCAAGTAGATTACACGTTTTCTTGGCCATTTCCAAAACGTAGCAATGTTTAAGACATGGATTTCATGTTGTAATGTTAACAAGGTACCCCAAAATAGTTTGAAATAATGTTTTCATTTTATTAGCTAAACAAAACTTGATTAAACAGCGAAATTGTCGCGGAAATCAGCCTTGTTTGCATAGCAATGATGAAAAGAACGTTGTTTAGGCTGTAATGATCTCCAAAATTCGAATCATTAGGTCATCACACCGTTGATATAGCAACGGACACTAATAGTTTATCGAATCCCATTGTGACGCGAAGGGGGACACTATTTGGCCGGGGGACATTATTTGGCCTGACAGGCCCTCAGATCCTCAAAGTTATACAGCTGCACCATTGAGAGCATCTTGACTGGCTGCATCACCTCTTGGCATCCGACCATAAGGCGCTACAGAGGGTAGTGCGCACGGCCCAGTACATCAAATAAAACATTTAATAAATAAATATATATACACTACCAGTCAAAAGTTTGGACACACCTACTCATTCAAGTGGTTTTCTTTATTTTTAAAATTTTTTACATTGTAGAATAATAGTGAAGACATCAAAACTATGAAATAACACATATGGAATCATGTAGTAACCAAAAAAGTGTTAAACAAATCAAAATATATTTAATATTTGAGATTCTTCAAATAGCCACCCTTTGCCTTGATGACAGCTTTGCACACTCTTGGCATTCTCTCAACCAGCTTCATGAGATTGATTGATTGAAACAGGATGTTTCCATATCATTTTATAAATGCCGACAGATAATTTGTTCGTTTGACATGGTGGAATCTTTTTGTCCGTAAAATTAATTATGTGAGAAATGGCAGTGGAAACAGTTTTATGCAGCACATATTGATATAATGACCATCATATTGAAGTTAATCTGGAGTCACGCGATGATATGGTGTGTGGTCCTCCCACTAAAACTTGGGAAACGCATGCAGTTTATTAGGCTACAGATAAATTATGATGAACTTCACAGGGTGGTGAAAGTGCACGGTGATGAGCTTGATGCCCCCTTTCCATAAATATCAAGGGTCTCATTATGGTGACATGATGATCGATGCTTGACTGCATTTGACAAATACAAATATTATTGCTCTTATCCATAATAATCTCATCATGTATCAACCAGACTAGCCTACCTGCACAGTTTACCTGCGCGCACGTGCCAAAACCAGAGAAGGTACATTTGCTATTTTTAACCCAACAGTTTTTCTAACAAAACTATCGGTAAAGTTGAAAATGCGATGGAAACACATTGAACTATAGCTATTATTCAGTAGCCTACATGAAAATGTAAGCAAAAAAGTACATTTTGTGTGCACTATGTCATCACTGATTTGTATCCATTACAAGTCTGTTTGGTGGAAACACACCACTGGTGGGAAAATTCGCACATTTTCTTTATGAAAGTCTGTCATCAATTGGATGGAAACCTAGCTACAGTATGTAGGTACCCTACCCACACTGTATCTGCCAGCTGTTGGCTAGAGCGCACATGTGCAAGACCAGAGTAGGCACATTCGCTCCTATATAACGCAAAAAAACCGCAAAAAAAACACAAACAATCCTGACAAAACCATCAGTAGAGTTTAAAATGTTTAACTTGTTTATTTTTATTTGGAACATGGGAATATAACCTCAAAAGTTATTTGTATGTGCACTATGTCATCACGCCTTATTTCCCACAAAAAAATCAATTTGATGGAAACACATCTTTGATGGGAAAAATGTGTATATTGTTTTTATGCAGCTTTTAGAATATTCAGATGAAAATCTGTCGTCAATTGGATGGAATCCTGGCAATTGAGATAAAGTATGTGCATTGATATGCACACTTTTTTTTATTGAACATATTTAAATGAGATGTTATAATTTACTCAGAAATCAGAAATACAAATATTTCTGATAATGGAATTCCCACAGTTTTAAGCCTATTTTATGTGACACCTGTCTGTAGATTCTGGAGGCTCTTTTATTCAAGGTTAAATAATTTACTGGTTGTAGCTTCATCATATCTTTGCAAATGATGCCTGAAAACGTTTTGGTAACATTACTTCAACTGTCTACCATGAATGAGGCCACATATCTGCCTGTCATCGGACCCGCTTTTGCCATCCTGTGTTATTACAATACGCATTTGCTGAATTCGGCTGTGCAGTCTGTCTACTTCGCTTTCATTACCGCTAGATGGGGCAATTTGTTAAGCAACAAAAGTAGAGCGGTTTCACCAAGAACATAAAGCCAACCTAGCCTGGCTGACGCGACCCACGTGACTCACAGCACAGGGAGAGCTGTGAACACACAGGTCTGGAAAGGAGGACGTTTGTTGATGCAATATTCGCTCAGAAGTTGTGCGATGGGTTTGATTGGTTCTCTCAAATGTGTTTGAAATTGAAAATCCAACTGCCATGCCAGGCATCACCACCTGGTATGGCAACTGCTCGGCCTCCGACCACAAGGCACTACAGAGGGTAGTGATTACGGCTCAGTACATCACTGGGGCCAAGCTTCCTGCCATCCAGGACCTCTATACCAGGCGGTGTCAGAGGAAGGCCCTCAAAATTGTCAAAGACTCCAGCCACCCTAGTCATAGACTGTTCTCTCTGCTACCGCACGGCAAGTTGTCCCGGAGCTTCTAAGTAAGCATTTCACTGTAAGGTCTACACCTGTTGTATTCAGCACATGTGTCAAATAAAATTTGATTAGAATTGTAATGGAAGAGGGCGGCCTCGGGGGCTGTGCATGTGGGTGTTTGAGTGAGAAAAACACAGCCTCTTCATTATCGACGCATTGCGCCAACAACATCAAAGAGCCATTCCAGACTCTGAAGTCAAGAGGGAAGACAGAATAAAGCCAACACTCTTCTAAAAGTTATATTGAAGACCTCCTAGCCCCTTGGGGTCGCTATTACCTATGTGCAGTTTGGGTGCTTGCCGAGGGAGGGAGGAGAAGGAAACAATTGGTGCACTTGATTTTATTTTCCTGGATATGTGTGGCTACACTGGCGTACGCAGTCATATCAGTGTCGGGCGGTAGTTGTCTTCCAAAAAACAAAAATCCACAATTATGATTTTTTTTGGGCCGATATCATCTCTAGTTGGATGTCTATTCATTCTAGCAAAATATGAAGGAAATGCTGAGTAGGCACTAGGCATGCGTGCGCGTCGGATGAGCGAGGTGTCAGTTGTAAATCTAGCACACCCGGCTACAACAACAATAAGGAGGAGCCACTGGGCAGAGCTGGAAGGTCGTGGTTAGCACTCTCCACCACATTCTTACATCACCACACACCCGGCCGGAGAGTGAGGAAACTCCTCAGCGGAATATTTTTCTACAGAGGACTCCTTCAGACCGGTATTTTGTCAACTAGCGAATGTTCGCTAAATGAAGGAGTTAAAATCCCAAAGACCTCGGACTTCTGCGTGGCCTTCCAGACGAGCACATCTAGCCAGAAAGCAGCGGTATCTCCAGTTTAGCCGTGCCCAGCCCCACACACCTCACCGGCCTGGCTCAAGGAGGGAGGGAAAATAATCAGGTTGCTGATATTGTGGGTTCAATATTTTTTGCTTTAAACGCGTCATGACTTCTGGTTATTATTGTCAGTGCAATGGCTATTGAAAGACTGCCCAGAATTGGTTTCGAATTTGGAAGGTCGTTAAATTGCAAGTTTGTTTCCGTAGCCTAAAGAGGCACGAGTGCTCACAAGCTAGTAACGTTAGCGACAGTGACAACACAGCAGACGAGTTCCATCTCTCCAGACGCGACTTCCAGAGGCTGTTCAGTGTGCTTACATGGGACTATTTCCGATAATGCAACAGCCTATAGTCTTTTACCGAGCAGCCTACTCACTTGAGCAACAGAACACACATTTGTAACGAGGAACCAAATAATATTTTCTAAGCTAGCCATCTTGCTAGACAGGCCAGCTTCCTTGTATCAAATAGCAAACAGTCTAGTACTAGCTAATTATGTTAATGGTGGCTGGGCTGCTTTGTCAGAACTATGGAAATTAAAACGACAGTAATTTGTTTTAAAGTACGTGTTTTTAGATTTATAAGCAAATCGTATATAATTTTAATGAGAAATTGACTCCAAACAAGGAAGCTAGTATTTATCGTATTTCTTTATGGTATCTATCACATTTAAGTTGTATATGAGTCGCTGATAGCCAACGAAAAGGACTCGATTTTGGATATCAATTGACGAGCCCCCAGTGTCCCTGGTTTTAACTGGATTTGGCCTCCCTTTTGGATCGACGTGGGAGCAGCGGGATTTCGACGTCCACTCATCTGTCACGTCGATATTTTTTGTATACATTTTCCTATCCATCCTTTCCACAACCTTTCCCCGTTTCTCTCTCCGATGCGGAGTGTTGAGTAGCGCCAGTAACCAAATAGAGAACGGCGGCCGGACATGCTGAAGTGTATCCCTTTGTGGCGCTGTAACCGCCACGTTGAGTCGGTGGACAAGCGACATTGTAATTTGCAAAATGTCCCCGACGAGATATTCCGCTACAGCCGTAGTCTGGAGGAGCTTCTCCTCGACGCCAACCAACTCCGAGAACTACCCAAGGTAAGCAACCAGTTGTTTTCATTAGCACACTGTGGCCTATCCTGGCTATCCCCAATCATTATGCATGGTCAAATGAAGGCTAGCGGACTCAACTCCGCTCCATCAAGGCATGCAACCATGAGAAACCCCCATGGATCAGGTGGCTGATGTTTTGATTTAATCTGGCAACATCATCAGTATAATCAGCGGAGCATATTAACTAACTAATCCGGTCACGCAGGAACAACATACTGTTTATTTAGAAAGTGGTTTAAATGTCATTCATTCATATTCCAAACACCATCTTGGGTGAGTGTTGTAGCTACTTTCATATTCTGGGGTCTACAACTGTATACACGGAAAGGTATGATGCTACCTTTAATGTCCTCCTATTCTTGCTTTGAGTAACCATTTGACGTGTGTCATCAAAGTAGCTGGGAGAGGAGGTGTGTACCATCAGGCTGGCTGCGCTGTGCTCTGACAGCTTGTCAGCTCAGCCTCAGATTCACATTGATAACTGCAGAGAATAGGAATTAGAGGCGAAACTGGTCTCTGCCTGCCTTGGATGCTTGCTCTGTGGAGTCATGTAGAGGAGGCTCCTGCTTCAGAGTGGAGTGGGCATGCTGCATGATATCAAATGTGCAGATGAGAGGAGTCCGCTGGCATGCACTACGTTGTCCGCAGTAACGGCACAGGCCGGTGGGATTGGAAACCCAGAGGCGGGATGCAGGTGTGGAATGAGTCTCCCTCTCAACCCCCCCTCCTCCTCCACCCATCCATACTACTCCTACATGAAACATGACATAAGCTCTGCTGGCATGCCCCTCGTGTTTATTTTTAGGGGAGCTGGATGGTTATCTGGCTGTGCATTCTCCAGCTTCCAACACTCATTTACACCAGAGCACTGGGGCGGAAGAGTAACCTGACTTTCGCCTCAATGTGCCACTGCGTTCATTGTTCTGCTCCGGGATAAGTGAACGGCTGTGGAAGATAATGGACCTCTAGAGTTCATCAGAGATGTTGCTGCTCAGAAATGCCGAGGCAGGCTCTCAGACATGGTTAGTAGTGGTGGGGAGAGTGACACAGGCACCACTAGTGTTTCTCTCGTGTCGACAAACCAAGGTCATAAAAAGCTACACTAAGATGGCAAAGCTAAAAAAAAAAAAAGTCTACTGAAGTGTGCAGGTCCACAAGAATCCAGAGAGTTTGAACACCTGTGTAAGTAATAATAAATAATATGCCATTTCGCAGACGCTTTTATCCAAAGCGACTTACAGTCAGGCGTGCATAAATTTTTGTGTATGGGTGGTCCCGGGGATCGAACCCACTACCTTGGCGTTACAAGCCAAGTAGTCACTTGTAGGCCTAGGTAGTACACTCCTATTCTGTTTAGGCTGTTGATAGTCTTGAGTCATGCCCTGAGTCCCAGGCCATTGCATTAAGCTATGTGAGTGCCAGTACGTAAGGCAATGAGCCACAAATTGCGTTTATTACTTAAGTTAGCAGAGAGAATGCAATTGTACACAATTTAATCCAGTAAAAAAACAATCTGGTTTGTCAGCCAAGACCTCAGTTGCACTCGCTCCTAAAATGTCACTCACCTTTTTGTCTGAGTTTTGTACACGGACATAACAGGGATGAGAGGGACTGTGTGTGTGTGTGTGTGGCTGTTTGTGCTGACTTGGCCAAGCTGAGCTGAGCGGGCTGAGACTTGGCTCAGGCCCCCATGTTCACTGGAGGTACACAGACAAATATAGAGAGAGGAGGGTGTTGGGGAGCAGCTCAGTATAGCTCTAGGACTCACATAAGCACACTCAGACATCCAGTTGTTTAATATTCAACCCGGCTGCTAGTTAGGCTAGATGCTGACTGGGGTTTCCAGACACAGATCAAGGCTGCTGTGGGAGGCTGTGCCCAAGGGTGCATCACTTGGTCTGCTTGACTCAGCCTGGCTGAGGCTGGCAGAAGGCATATACTCAGGCCCACTAACACACACCGACAGACCCCTGTACACGGCACTGTCTTTAGCCAAGAGACACAAATGTGGTGTGACAGAGCAGGTGGCCGTGTTGCGTGCAGACACAAAGCATATGGTCCCCTTGCCTGCAGTCATAGAAAGGCTTCGGTGAGAGAGAGCGGGCCATCAGAGGTCCATAATAGGCCGTGTGGAGAAAACATGGCAATAATGGCGAACGCTCAAACCATAATAGAATCGCGAGCTCTCATTCATCTCATTTGGGCTCTCCTTGTCATGCTATTTATGGCATCTCTAGCTCTCTACAGTTATCATAACTGTTTTTAACACACAATTTCATTTTGAGTTGTTGCACAATGATTGGCATATAGAATCACGTTTCACTCCAGCAGCAACAGGAGCTGTAGCAGCACTTGCGTTGTCTGACAGATTTTCCGCGTAAACTAGTCTCAATCTGTATGCTTGGCTATTACCGGCTAAAGGAAACCCTGGTCTGAAAGGATAGGTCCATTCTATGAATTCTATTTCTATGTTTGAAATAACACCCACCCTGTGTTAAAGAGCATGTTGCGTCTCAAGCAATTAGAGTTCAACCAATGAGCCCTTCGCCATATGAGGAACAGCTAGCAATAGGCACATCATGGACACACAGCAGAGCGAGCAATGACATGGTGCACATATCTGCACATACTGTATGTGACCGTGCGCAATTTCTGTGAACCACTTTTTGCTTGTGAGCGCTACTTTCAGAACTACTGGCCAAAAGTATGCAAAAGTACAGGAGATTCTCTTTAAATGAAAAAAAAATGTCATTCTTTATTTAAAAAATATTTATAAAATAGTTTGACCCCTGTTTGTAAGCTTTTAAATGATATCAAACTCAACCGTTTATCTTTTCCAGTGATGAAGACATTGATGTCTCATGGTATGGTGGGGTATGCAAAATGGGTCAACTTTGAGCACCTTTATCTCCTGAATGTTTTGGCATTCAGGTCAAAAAAGTCACTTCCTGACTACTTCTTCCATGGGCAAACATGCATGGAAAGTTTTGTTTAATCATAAGGGATTCTGTTAAAAAGAGATTGAAATCAAATGGATTTACCCCAAAGTAAAGCATCTTTTCAGTTACGAATTCAATTGCCTTTACTTTTTCAACTACTACAGACTGACCTCTCCTGGTAACATAGCCTACGGTGGCGACCGAATGGAGAAATCATGGGTGTTATGGCACCACCAAGTGTACCAGCTGTCATTGACAATAATCGGCTCACACCACCTTCACAAGTGTCACTGTGGAGATAGGCCACTCTGCAGCAAACCTAAGGCCAGCTTTTGTTTTTCCAAGTCTGCTTGAGCAATGCTCAATGACATTTGGTACACACAACCCATGATGAGGCATTAATATTCTCCATACAGTCAAGAAGGAAAATTGGATGTACTATGCGATGAAGGCAAATTAGTACTATATTGGGGTGTAGAGGGGTAGATTTTCTTTATAGGTTTGGGAGGGGGTTTAACAGTGTGAACAGGTGGAGATTCAGATGCCCTGACAGGGTCTTAGGTTCGCTGCGTGTTTCTTGAGCCCCACCTGGCAACCCTAGCTTATGTGTGCTGTAGTATTGCCCTTTTCGGGTTAAGCGTTGCATGGGGAAAAATACAAGTTTCATCATATGGCTCCTGTCCAGCGTGTTTTTATTGATAAGGTTGTTTCCTTTAGAAATATTACTCAGCATTCTATTATACTGGAAGAACAAAATGACATGTAGGGACAAGTTGTTCAACCCTATCAGCTCAAATAGAAAGAGCCTTACCGTGTGTAGCTATCTGGGCACAAAATGAGGCTTGCCTCCATCGAACCCTACTTCTGGGGTATATTCATTAAGGAAAACGTTTACCGTTGAAGAACCAAACAGAAGCAAATGAAACGGGGAGGAACATACCTGAATTTGTCCAATAGAAACTCTCGTTTGCATTTTCTGTTTGGAATAAACGGTTTCAGTTGCAGAACTATTGCAACCAGGGCATACAATTAACTTTTTGGTCCACTCAGCCACTCAGATTTTTTACCAGCCAAAATATTTTTTGTCGCTAAAATTACACACCAACAAAACGGATGAGCATGCTTTTGTAATGTTTCTAAAACAATACATGTATTGCTAGTAAGAAGTAACTGTGGTTAACCAAAATATCACAGATGAGACAAATGACACCTCCCCCTTTAAGGGCGGGACGTTACCGTGGTAGCGTGACTGCAGTCCTTTGTTCCTGTGAGGTTGAGTCTGATTAGTAGAAGCTTCTCTTCACTAGCCATTGAAACTCAAACAGAAAAACAACTTAGCCTAGTGAACAAAACAATGTAAATAGCCAAGAGACACAAGGACAAAGTATCACTTAGTTTCAAGTAAATTAGACCAACTTTTATGCCTGTGCACAGCGCTTTTAAAAATGTACCTTTCACTCAGCTCTTCACATGCGCACAGCCCCCAGCCAGGCAACGTTGCAGCGCGAGGTGGCATAGGCTATATAGGATTCGTAATTCTTTGATTTTGTGCGATTTAATTTAACAGCTAGGAAACAAAGCCGCGGAAATACTTTGAAAACAGCTACTGACACATTTATGTTACTATAAATGTGATCATACTTGACTTTCTATTCTCAAACTGGAGCCCTGACCACCCGCCAACGTGGCTGGTGAAATAGACATCTTACCCGCCAATGCCAAAATCTACCCGCGTTTGGCAGGTGGCGGGTGTTAATTTTAGGCACTGATTGCAACAGAATCGGCATAATGATTACACTCCTTTACTATACAGAACAGAACCCAAAAGGACCCTTAGAGAGCAAGCGGTCAGGAATTCCAACTCACGCCCATGTGTTCTGAGCCCTTAACATCAAGCCACAGCTCTGTTTTCTCATTACGCAACGCTTAATCCTCACTATTCCTTAATGCGTCTTTTGTGTTGCTGCTAAGTAGGTCTCCTCAGTGGTTTTCACAACTACCACTGCCTCCTAATGACAAAAACACAGAGGAGTGCTGAAATGGACTAATTCACTCCAGTGTGTCTCTGAGAAGCAGAGGGTCTTCAGACCTTCTCATGGGACATCGTCTCCAAGCTCTGCTCTGTCAATGATTGAAGATGAACCGCTCATGTAAAGCGGATCGCTCATCCCCAAGCTTTTAGACAGCGTTATCTGCTCTTTCCTCTCATGCTAGCAAGGACAAGGCACTTTGCTGCGGAGCGGAGCGGGCGGGGCAGTGCGCGAAGCGGGGCAGTTTGAGTAGGCTACTGATATTGCCTTGGGTTGTTTGGCATGCAAAATGACTTGTAGATCAATGACTGTCTACACAGTTACATGCTTAGTTTGACACTGAAGAAGCGGAAGCATCAGTTGTCACAAAATGTTATGTGTTTTTTGAAAGGTAGAAAGTAATATGAGCAAAATGTTAGTGAATCGCGATTTGTAACGTTTGAATCGGTTTCTGACTGATGCATGCTAAATTTGGATCGGTTTGGGATCCCAGAAGCATGGGAAAGTACACAAAAGGACTCTTTCTCTAGTCTGCATCTCTTTTGATGTAGTTATGTTTTATGAATCTCAAGGCTGACATTGAGACTGCTGCTGAGAGAAAAGTCTGCACTGACCAATCCATAAGTCAAATCAAAGTCTAACGTCATCATTGTGTATATGTGCACAGTCAGTAAGCTGAGTCCCACTTCAGAGAAGAGCTAATTATGTGAGAGGTAACCAGAAGTGAGGAGCCAGTGGAGAAGCATTGTGAAGAGGTCGAAGTCCCTCTAATGCAGAAGCAAATTCAGCATGTTCCTTTGTCTGAGATGATGACCAGCTGGTGCCACATCCTGCTCCACCCTCTGTTTTTTTTTGAGGATGGATTAACACCACCAACACCCCCCTCCCCCATCCCAGACCACAGAGCAGCCAGCAGGCTGAGTGATTGTGTCAGGTGGAGAACAGCCAGCCAGGGAGGCCGTCATGGAGCTAAGAGCCTTGCAAGCCCTAGGGAGATACTGCTGCAGTCATTCTGCGTGACACGTGCGCGCGCACACAAAACCCCTCCGGAGAAGGCCATAACTCTTATTCCGGAGGGGTTTTGACACCTACACCAGCCTGATGGTAATGCTCATTGATCCTATCAGGGCAGTGTCAACCATAGACAGGCTCTTGTATACATCTGTTGTAAATCTCACTGCTCTCCTCCTGCACTCTGCCCCTCAGTCACCACCTCCAAGGTAAACAATGGGCCAAGGCAGTGGTGCCTGGAGGCTGGTGTTAGCGATAACAGAGAGCATCTCTGTGCACGGCTGGTGCGCCGCGATAGGAATTATGTGCCACAGGGCCACTAACTAAGTACACAGAGACAGGGATCGGGGGACATATGGAGTCATGGTGGCCTCTCTTTGTTTCTCTGTGCGTTGGTTTGGGTATTTAAAGTCGGTCTTAGGCCTAATTGGTCAAGTGCACTGACCTGCCTGACACTGACCGGTCTCAGGTGGATGTGAGTCGTGCCCTAACGGAGTGCTTTGTCTGACAAAATACCTTTGCTCGCCCGGCCTTTTAGGTGTGCAGCATTATGGATTCCACACCAGTCACTAACATAATTTCGCTCCATGAATAGATACACAGCTGGTACATGGCGTGGCATGTAACGTACAATCAAATCGTAACAAACATTTTAATGTCAAAGTATTTGTCGTCTTCAATTTAACCCATCTGATCATATTTAATATCCACAAAAGAGATTCCCCCACTACTCGTGAGGTGGAGGTGGTCAAATACAGCCCTGACATTTCTTTGGGGATGCTGTTTTGAGACCTGAGCTCACTCACTGGTCCTGTTGCTGCGTGGCCATGCGATAGGCCCTCTGAGGGCCTTCTGTCAGGTCACTGACCACCCCCAGGGAGAGCGTATCGACCAGGATGGCAATAGAACTGACCACAAATACTGCCCTTTATCTACTGAAGACTACCTGCTGCTCCACAGTCATCTAAAGGCGTCCGCATGCTTCCCAGCCAAAACATTTCGGAAGAGTTTGTGCATATATTATGAAGACATTTTGTGACGTTTTTGTTCGTTTTGGACTTCGGTAAGAGTTTTTTCGGTTGTTCGGGCAAATTTTTTATTTGGGCAAGCCGAAGTCGGTAGCCGAAGTCTACCCCCTTCGTCGGTGATTGGTCAACAGTAGGGATTCTTCAGTAAAGTCTTGTTGTCATTCAACTAGAGACGACTCGTTTTCAAGATTTTTTTTTTAAATTGAGAAATACTACACCAAACAGTTAGATGAAAAATTGCACAACTAATATCTCCTTGGCAAGCCGCCTCCAACTTCGTTTTAGAGAATTTGTCAGTACGTCCAACCGGCCTCACAACTGCAGACCACATGTAACAACGCCAGCCCAGGACCTCCACATCTGCCTTCTTCACCTGCAGGATTGTCTGAGACCAGCCACCTGGAGAGCTGATGAAACTGTCAGAAATCGTCTCAGGGAAGCTAATCTGTGTGCTCATTGTCCTCACCAGGATCTTGACCTGACTGCAGTTCGGCGTCGTAACTGACTTCAGTGGGCAAAAGCTCACCTTCGATGGCCACTGGCATGCTGGAGAACTGTGCTCTTCACAGATTCATCCCGTTTTCAACTGTACCGGGCAGATGGCAGACAGCGTCTATGGTGTTGTGTGGGCGAGCGGTTTGCTGATGTCAACTTTGTGAACAGAGTGCCCCATGGTGGGGTTATGGTATGGGCAGGCATAAGTTACGGACAACAAACACAATTGCATTTTATCGATGGCAATTTGAATGCTGTGACGAGATCCTGAAGCCCATTGTCATGTCATTCATCCGCCGCCATCACCTCATGTTTCAGCATGATAATGCACGGCCCCATGTCGCAAGGATCTGTACACAATTCCTGGAAGCTGAAAATGGCCCAGTTCTTCCATGGGATGCTCTGGATCGACGTGTACGACAGCGTGTTCCAGTTCCCGCCAATATCCAGCAACTTCGCACAGTCATTGAAGAGAAGTGGGACAACATTCCACAGGCCACAATCAACAGCCTGATCAACTCTATGCGAAGGAGATGTCGCGCTGCATGAGGCAAATGGTCACACCAGATACTGACTGGATTTTTATTATTATTATTATTATTATTATTTGCTATCTGTGACCAACAGATGCATATCTGTATTCCCAGTTGTGAAATCCATAGATTAAGGCCTAATGAATTTATTGCAGTTGACTGATATCCTTATATGAAGTGTAACAGTAAAATCTTTGAAATTGTTGCATGTTGCGTTTTATATTTTTGTTCAGTGTAGCTTAAATGCCTCAATGAATAATGACCGTCTACTGATGAGATGGGCAGGAGATATGCCATTGATTTTCTGTGATCACACACTAGTTCACACCCATAAATCCTGTGTGTGTTGACAAAGAGAGCCATTGAGCCCCACCAGCGGGTCCACCCCCCCCCCCAAAGCACATATTTTCATCCTTCAACGTAGCAAGAACGCTGCGATGAACGTGTTTTGCTCTGTGCACTGAACCCTTTGCATAGTGTCTGTGTCACGCTATGACACGGTAGCTCCCTCTGGTTCTTGGAAATCTTTTAAAAATGGTTCGAAAAGGCCAGCCAGAGTTATTCCCGAACAGTGTCGACAGGGTATAAAGCATTGTTTTTAATCCAACACTGTGTGGATTTTCTTGCTCAATCTCTTCTTCAATAGTACTTCCTCTGACGCTATAGTGAGAGTTAACTTTTGCAAACAACTATTTTTCTCTCCTATTTTTCTGTTTTGGAGGTAGTTTAAGCCAGGCTTGTGAGTGACTAAGTACTGTATTGTATCTTTCTGAGTAGGAGTATGTGTATACTGTGAGTAATTATCCCAGCATTGCCCTCTGAGCTCTGTAGTACATAATAATAATAATAATAATAATAATAATAATATGCCATTTAGCAGACGCTTTTATCCAAAGCGACTTACAGTCATGCGTGCATACATTTTTGTGTATGGGTGGTCCCGGGGATCGAACCCACTACCTTGGCGTTACAAGCGCCGTGCTCTACCAGCTGAGCTACAGAGGACCACTAAGTACTGTATTGTATCTTTCTGAGTAGGAGTATGTGTATACTGTGAGTAATTATCCCAGCATTGCCCTCTGAGCTCTGTAGTACATGATGCCAGCAAGAGGAAATGCAGGCATGACTGGAATCTGTAGCAATCTGCCTGCCCTGCCTTCTGTGAGCATGAACCCTCCCTCAACCACACTGATCCTAGTTAGTGTACATTCCTGGCTCAACAGGCCATACACACACAGAGACCTTTACGCCTGCTACTAAGCCACGCGCGCACAGAGTTTTACGTGGTGGACACTAGACGCACTCACACATTGACAAACACGGAGAACCTACACGCAAACACGCATGTTCAGAGAACTTCCAACCGAGGCACATTGTTCTTCAACTAATCAAACTTGACTTTAGTTTTGCCTGTAGTAAAATGAAGGCGCTCTAATTCTCATTGTATTTTAATTAAGCCGGCCTCTATACTCCAAGGGGTTTCACACAACCGGAGCCTGGGTAAGGAGCTAAGCTGGAAGAATGTAGGAGACATTTAGACATAGCGATTCAAAGAGCTGCATAGTTTAATCAGCCCTGTTTGGTAATGAGATGGTTTTGCAGAGGAGAGCCTAGGTCTTATTCAAGTAATCCTGACCAACATAGGACCCAGGAAGACCGCTTTGGAAATTATACAGGAAGGTTGTCAATACTCAACTAGACAGCATGGTGTTTGAGTGGTTAGTGGAATAGAAAATGTTTTACCTGAAGTGCATGTTCACAGATTTGACACGTTTATGGTAATGAGGATATTTTCTCATATTTCAAAAAAGCACACACACATCTGAGATCTTGTTGCAGGTGCGTGGGAATAATGGGACGATATCTTCATAGAAAAGTGTAACTCTTTGAAGATATTTTGTCATATAAAATGAAACGTGTTTGCTCTGTGTTTAGAAACGGATGTCTTGTGTTTGTCCCGAGTGTGTTAAGACGTCCGCATGCTTCCCAGCCCGAAACAGTTTGGAAGAGTTTGTGCATATATTATGATGACATTTTGTGACGTTTTGGACCGGTGAGGTTTTTTTCGGCTGTTCGGGCACACACTTTTTCTGGAGGCAAGCCGAAGTCGGTACCGAAGTCTACGACCCTTTGTCGGTAATTGGTCAACAGTAGGGATTCTCCAATAAAGTCTTTGTTGTCATTCAACACGAGACGACTCGTTTTCATGCACGTTTTCATTGAAAAATACTGCACCAAACACATTAGCTCTCGACTAAATTAATAACAGATTTCTTGAATTATCTTACATTAATTCTGACTATCACTGGCTACGGCGTCTCAAGAAAATGTGTTTTTTTAGGGAAGGTATTTTAAGGGAGTATGCGAGCACACTCGTTCGGCGCTAGCCGAACTGAAGCATGCTGACGCCTTTAGCCTCCCTGTCTTCCCCTCCTCCTCCTCCCTCCTTCTACCCTGTTAGCCCCAGCCATCAGCCTCTGTAGGTCCCATCCTGTCAGTCCTGGACAGTGCAGCTGCTGGAGGGCCCGGACATGGAGCTTAGTAGCTCTGGCAGCCACTGCACTAGTGCATTAGTTAACCTGCCGTACTGAGGCAAGCCCTGACTGTGCTGAGCCCCTGTTTGACTCCCAGCTAGCACCTTACCTCCCCTCTCCTTGTTGTCAGCACTCTCTCCCCCCCCCACACACACACTCCCTGCAAGTTGGACTGACACCAAAAATGGATGATGATGATGTCAAAGTATGTGCACCGTTGGGGCATTTTCATTTACGCACACAGACTTTGACGCCCTCTAGTTCCTCATAATACTTCTCTCCACTTATATCAGAGGCCGTCTGGTTGGTCTAGGGTGACGTTTTCCCTAGATGCTGATCTTGGCTCAGTTTAGCATTTCCCCATCTAATGGTTAAGGTTAGGATTTGGGATTGAAGCTGATCCTAGATCTGTGCCTGGGGGAAACGTCAACCCGGAGCTAGTCTGGTCTGCAGGAGGCATTTTTACATTTTAGTCATTTTAGCAGACGCTCTTATCCAGAGCGACTTAGTTAGTGAGTGCATATATTTTCATACTGGCCCCCCGTGGGAATCGAACCCACAACCCTGGGGTTGCAAACGCCATGCTCTACCAACTGAGCTACAGAGGCATGCAGGCAGTGTTGTGGCAGATGGTTAGATAGTCAGTGTCGGTGACGAGTGACTCTCAGAGCAGAGAGTGTGAGAAGCAGAGTTGTGTGTCACAGCTGAACTGTGAACAGGGCAGTGTTTCTGGTGTGGGCACTGGGCAGACTCTGTATGCCTGCAGGCTAGCGTATGACCACTCATTAGAAAGCTCCCCTCTTCAGAAACTAAATACACAGACTGGTCCTGAACATGGAGTTCCTATCTGTGGGCATTAATAGAGTGTTTTAGTGCCCAAACCAGGCAGCAAGAACATGTTCTGGACTGAAAATAGCACTCATTTAAACACATATAGAGGGAAGATCGTGTACTTATCTGTGGGACATCACACACTGGGGAAGTGGGCTTCCTGGCCGTGATCCTCTTCTGACTCGTTCTGGATCGGTGTGTGGAGTCACTACTGTAATTATACCGGCTTCATAATAGCAATTGAATGGGATTTCACTGGGAGCCTGATTAGTGGCATGATCTTGCGTTAAACCACCACTGTACCACATCAGTGTTACTCAATAGTGTTACTACACTTACTCAATGGTGTTACTACTGTTACTCAATGGTATTACATCGCTTCATGGACTGGATTTTCCTCACCCATCTACAAAGGAGTCGATTCACAATCACATAAGCATGCAAATGAGGGTCAATGCAGTCAAAGCTTTAATGCCAGATTATAGCATATCTGCATAGACTAGCTAGTAATGGTTTCCACTGATATTTAGTACAGGAAGCTGCATGTCCTCAGATTAGCTTGGTCATACTGAAGGAAAGAATAATCCATGCTTAGTCATTCAGTCACTCAGACCTCCAGCTCAAGCCATAGTCGGTCATAGTGTCAGTCCAATCATGGATGTTGCTGGCTGCATCTTTTCCTTCCCTCCAATCCAAACGCTGGTTTCCAGGGAGATGGTTCATTAATGGGGACCTTCCTGGGGATTCATTGAGCTGGGAATTCTGTTTACCCAGCGTATCTAGGAGACACTAACCCTTCACACCAAGAGCATAGCATGTTGTGCCTCACAATGGTGGCCACAACACAAAAACCTCAGATATAAGATGGGGTCTAAGCTACAACATACACTAATATGAAAAACATCTGAGTTACGCGTTTTTAGATCATTTATGTTTAAGGTAAAAAAATGTTTGTTTTTTAGCGTATAAACAAAAAAATAAGAAAGTATAAAAAAGTTTGACAACCCTGTTTGTAAGCTTTTAAATCAAGTGGTCACCAACCTTTTCTACGAGAGTCCAGATCACTTTCTGAGTCAAAATGCAAGCCGAGATCCACCACTCAGATAAAAATAAAAACATGATTAAAATAACATAAGCCTATGCAGCATTAACCAATTAAAAACAGTTATGTAGCAATGAGGCTTGTGCAGTAGGCTATAGGCCCAGTACATTATCTCCTGCTGCTGCTGGCCTCTGCAGATCTGCCGTTATGCTCCTGAGTTGCCGGTAATAGGCTACACCAGCGGTCGGCAACCTTTTCTATTTGGAGTGCCAATTTATCTTACCATTTCTACCAATCTGCGTGCCAGTTATGATTTTCATATGCACGTTTTCGTGGAACAGTTTCATTTAATTTATAATCGTTTTTGTATCTTAATCATTTTGTGGTTAATCTACTTTCTATCTAAATGAAAATTATACAAATCTAAGAGTACATTTTATTGCCATTGCCAACGATCTAATAATAACCTACATAAAGACAACACACAAAAACATTGCAGCCTGATGGTAGAAGCTCCACAGCTCATTAGTGTTGGTGAGTTAAGACAATCAGAAATACTATCAGACATCCCCAAATGGGCACATTTGTAGGTCTACATTTGCGCTCAGGCCAGGTAAACTAGTCTTGCTTCTATATTCGTAATCAGGTGCGCGTCTTTACTCCACATTGACAGGAGCGTTTCAAACAAAAGACGATTAATACATTGCAGAACTCGTAAATGGAATGAAATAAACAATAACGTGTTTCTCACAAGTGTGTATGGTAGGTTGTGAGTTCTGCAAAACACATGTCTACTCTGACAATGAGAACAGTAAATGACTGTAATAATAATATATTGAATGCATTAACAGAAGTTACCATAAACAAACAAACATTGCAGATAAGAAATTATGGGAATTAACGGTAAATGTAGGCTACTACTGGTGATGTATGTAATGGGGAATTGATAGACACAGCAAACAATGCCCACAATGAAGTTATAAAACAATGAATACCCACGAAATAGCGGGAGATAACGCATTCTGGAGAGAGACATGCCTTGTGCATCTGAGCCACAATCCCCATATTCTTGGACCGTGGCATCCCCGCGGCCTCCTCAATGGATTAGTCCACTGAGACGAGCGCCAATCACACAGGTGTCTCGTGTGCCATACTTTTTTGTTTTTTAAATCGAATGTTTTCAATATAGACCCCCCTTCTTTTTTTTTTTTTATACAGTATTCCATATAAGGCACCCAGACCTTATGAAAGTTGCACAGTATACCCTTAATCTTGTAATAAATACAATCTAGTGATACATAACTTGAAATTTCTGCCATCCATTGTGAGGATAACCAACCTTCAGTTAATGGCAATTTATTTCTTAACCGCTATAAATGCTTGGTTACAGTTTCTTCTGATAAGTCTCCAGTATCAAGCAAACAAAAACAGGGAGAAGGGAGAAACTCTAAACATGCTGAGATAAAAGTACATGCTCTTCAGGCAGCTTTCACAAGATCATAACATATGCAAATATGTCCCCTTTTGTGTTTTACACTTCCAGCAAAGGAATTACATTTCTAAGTGCGTGATATTCAGTTTCACTAGCATATAGGATGTTCTATGGATGGTCTTAAACTGCAGTAATTTATGTCTGCGATTATATGTTTATAACTGGGCATTCAAACATATCTGTATCCATTCATCATCAATATTGTGTTCTACTGACTGTGCACCATGACAGTGTAGTCTGTTGAGCTGTTTATACCGTGAAAGTGTTTAATGTAGGGAATTAGCTAGGGAAACTGACAGATCAATAACATTACATTGTATACTGACTCTAATAAAAACTCACATTGCGCTGTCAAAAAACGTCAGAATATCGATCTTCAATCATTTGGCCGCTGGTTTCATCGTTTGATTCAGGTCTAGTGTGAATGAGGCAAAAATAGTACCAAAAGTTTGTGAGCTAGCTAGCTAACGTTAGCCAACATTTGGCTAGCTCTGGCGAAAACTAGCCAAGTTAATTTACTTCTGTTGAAACGGGACAAAAAGGCTACAAAACATTTCCATACACACAACAGCGGTTAGATACTGCTATCTGACAGATAGCTAGAGCTGAACTGGCTACGGTAGCTACTAGCTAGCTAGTTCATTCTCTTCAGACAGAACTTCAGTCAAGAGGGGATGAAACATTAGCTAACTTTACACTACTAGCTCAGCACTGAGAATAAATCATTTTTTTCTGTTAAGTTAAACAGCAGTTACCTTGCCAGCTACATAAGTCAAATGAAGAGTAGCCAGTTTCTGCTCTGCTTGCTTTTACAACTCTGCGAAAAAGTGCAACACACAGAGACAGCAGCACTGTGCAGGTCAGAAGCTTTGCCTTCACACAGCCTGTCCCGTATGGTCCTAAATCGAGCTGGCTGAAATCACCAAACAGCCTACCCGACCGCTCGGAGGCGTCCGCATGGTCCTAATGCACATGCGCTTTTTTTGTATCACAGTGCAGTGACATTAATGTATTTGTCCTCTTGCTCAGTTGTGCACCGGGGCCTCCCACTCCTCTTTCTATTCTGGTTAGAGCCAGTTTGTTCTGTGAAGGGAGTAGTACACAGCATTGTACGAGATCTTCAGTTTCTTGGCAATTTCTCGCATGGAATAGCCTTCATTTCTCAGAACAAGAATAGACTGACGAGTTTCAGAAGAAAGTTAATTGTTTCTGGCCATTTTGATCCTGTAATCGAACCCACAATTGCTGATGCTCCAGATACTCAACTAGTCTCAAGAAGGCCAGTTTTATTGCTTCTTTAATCAGCACAACAGTTTTCAGCTGTTCTAACATAATTGCAAAAGGTTTTCTAATGATCAATTAGCCTTTTAAAATGATAAACTTGGATTAGCAAACACAACGTGCCGTTCGAACACAGGACTGATGGTTGCTGATAATGGGCTTCTGTACGCCAAAATTCAGCAATTTCCAGCTACAATAGCCATTTACAACATTAACAATGTCTACACTGTATTTCTGATCGATTTGATGTTATTTTAATGGAGAAAAAAATGCTTTTCTTTCAAAAACAAGGACATTTCTAAGTGACCCCAAACTTTTGAACGGTGGTGTGTATGTATATATGTATTTGTGTGTGTGTGCCAAGAGTGTGCAAAGGGTGGCTACTTTGAAGAATCTAAAATCTAAAATATCATTTGATTTGTTTAACACTTTATTTGGTTACTACATGATTCCATATGTGTTATTTCATAGTTTCAATGTCTTCACTATTGTTCTACAATGTAGAAAATAGTAAAAATAAAGAAAAACCCTTGAATGAGTAGGTGTGTCCAAACTTTTACCACCCTTTGCCTTGATGACAGCTTTGCACACTCTTGGCATTCTCTCAACCAGCTTCACCTGGAATGCTTTTCCAACAGTCTTGAAGGAGTTCCCACATACGCTGAGCACTTGTTGGCTGCTTTTCCTTCACTCTGCTGTCCGACTCATCTCAAACCATCTCAATTGGGTTGAGGTCGGGGGATTGTGGAGACCAGGTAATCTGATGCAGCACTCATCACTCTCCTTCTTGGTAAATTAGCCCTTACACAGCCTGGAGGTGTGTTGGGTCATTGTCCTGTTGAAAAACAAATTATAGTCCCACTAAGCCCAAACCAGATGGGATGGCGTATCGTTGCAGAATGCTGTGGTAGCCATGCTTATTAAGTGTGCCTTGAATTCTAAATAAATCACAGACAGTGTCACCAGCAAAGCACCCCCACACCATAACACCACCTCCTCCATGCTTTACGGTGGGAACTACACATGCAGAGATCATCTGTTCACCCACACTGCGTCTCACAAAGACACGGCAGTTTGAACCAAAAATCTCCAATTTGGACTCCATACCAAAGGACACATTTCCACCAGTCTAATGTCCATTGCTTGTGTTTCTTGGCCCAAGCAGGTCTCTTCTTCTTATTGGTGTTTTTTAGTAGTGGTTTCTTTGCAGCAATTCGACCATGAAGGCCTGATTCACACAGTCCCCTCTGAACAGTTGATGTTGAGATGTGTCTGTTACTTGAACTCTGTGAAGCATTTATTTGGGCTGCAATTTCTGAGGCTGGTAACTCTAATAACTTATCCTCTGCAGCAGAGGTAATTCTGGGTCTTCCATTCCTTTGGCGGTCCTCATGAGAGCCAGTTTCATCATAGCGATTTGATGGTTTTTGCGACTGCACTTGAAGAAACTTTCAAAGTTCTTGAAATGTTCCATATTGACTGATCTTCATCTCTTAAAGTAATGATGGACTGTCGTTTCTCTTTGCTTATTTTAGCTGTTCTTGCCATAATATGGACTTGGTCTTTTACCAAATAGGGCTATCTTCTGGATACCACCCCTACCTTGTCACAACACAAGTGATTGGCTCAAACGCATTAAGAAGTAAAGAAATTCCACAAATGTAACTTTTAACAAGGCACACCTGTTAATTGAAATGCATTCCAGGTGACTACCTCATGAAACTGGTTGAGAGAATGCCAAGAGTGTGCAAAGCTGTCATCAAGGCAAAGGGTGGCTATTTGAAGAATCTCAAATATAAAATATATTTTGATTTGTTTAACACTTCTTTTGGTTACTACATGATTCCATATGTGTTATTTCATAGTTTTGATGTCTATTCTACAATGTAATTAAAAAATTAAAAAAGAGTAACCCTTGAATGAGTAGGTGTGTCCAAACCTTTGACAGGTAGTGTGTGTGTGTGTGTGTGTGTGTGTGTGTGTGTGTGTGTATATATATATATATATATATATATCTCTATATATACACACACTTCCATGCATGCATAGTTTTTCGGTTAGGGATTTTTCTTAACGTTAAGGATCCCAACTTCGTTTAAAAGTTTTTTTTTAAACGTGTGCACAGAGGTATCCTAGCCACAGTGAGTCTGAAGCTGAACCATAGAGATGGATAGAGAAGAAATTGACTACTTTAAAATGGATGGCCCACAATGGCTCATGAAGCCCATGTTGTCACAGAAGAGGCATTTGTAGAGACAGGCTCTCTAGTCTCTCTATGGTCTGATCCTCCAAGACACACCATTCACCCAGGCCATAGGAGCTGTGCTAGGGAGCTCAGCCAGCACGACCTCTGTCTGCAAGCCAGAGTTTGTCCTTGGGCTCCAACAAAGTTACAAACAAGCACATCTAAATCTGGAGCAGTTTTTCTTTTGGGACAGGCAGTGTTTCTAATATCTGTGGACTACATGATGGGGGGGCTGACTTTGAAACGTTTCCGCTTTTAACGCTGGATTTTGCCTTCCTCTTTATCTGAATTTATGCCCGTATGTGTGCTGTTTTAATTTAATTTAACACTGAGTTTTGTGGTGACGTGGGGAGCAAGAAAATACTCTCCCTCTGGCTAGAAACTCACTGCAGGTTTTAAAAATCACTTGAATTAAGAAGAATTCTGCCATGTGATGTCACAGGGAAGCATTTTTTAGAACCTTATCATTTTAATCACAGATCAGAGAAATGTATGTAGACACTGGTATGGTGCTGGAGATAATGAATAATGTTGAAAAGTGGCTGCATTTTTTTGATCCCGCTTTTTGTGTGAGTCGACAGTGAGGTATCAGTGGGGTATGTGATGACCACTATTAGGGGTTAGAATCTGGGACTCCTTGGTGTAGTCAGGGTGCATTCCTCCATGCAGGCCTGAGTCTGTCTGGGCTGTATGTAGCCTGCTGAGGGAGACTGCAGGGAGCCTGGGAATGTGGAGGCTGCCTTGGAGCCACTGACTCTCAGGCACATGATCCTGTGAGGGGGCCACTGCAACCTGGACACACAATGAGGCTTTGTGTCTGTCCGAGGCCAGGCACACACGCACACACACCTTTAACTCTGAACATCAGCACTGGAATATCAGCTTGTGTCACAAGCCATCGCTGCATGTCTCCATCAAGGCCAGTGAGAATGTTCTTATTGGTTACGGTCATGAGTTGACCTAGTTCTTTTGGTTTCTGGGTTGTCCATAACTAGCAGTATAGCTCTGTTACACGAACCGAGCTCGATGGGCCCCGACATTATACATTGGGTTAGGGCCAGGTAGGGCCTCTTTTTTATTTTAGTATAAAATAAATCAATTACTAGGGTATTACTAAATTGATCAATAACTTTTTGAAGCTGAGCCATTTCGTCGTGCTCTGCTGCGTAGTACATATCATGGTGTCAGAAGTGCTTCAACCTCATCAAATATAAGACCCAAACATTGTCTGAGTCCACAGGAGAGATTCATTTACCAAAAAGAATAATGTTCCTTGAGTTTTGTTGGAGTTTAGAGTGACAAAGTAGCTAGTTTACAGCTAACTGCTCTCTGTCTCCTCATTGAGCAGAACAGCAAGCAGAGGCATTGCTATGGATACTCACACAAGCAGTGCACATGCAGAGCAGGGAGTGGGGGACAGACAGACGAGCAGCTAATGGATACCAATGGTTCGGGCAGGGCCTTAAATTTGGCAGAGGCAATCGGGCCTGGGTAGGGTAGGGCCTGAACGTCACGGGCATTGGTAGGGCTTAAAATGAATGCCCTTGCAGGGCTCTAGTGCGCAGTAAGTGTTAGTGAGACTCACAGGTTTGGAGTGAGGCATCTTAAAGTGCAACAGTAACGTGAGGAGCTGATGACAATTATCACCTTACAACTCTACCACTACAGCCACTCTCTCAAACCTTTTCTGTATTTGGCTACATATCTACGTGCATCTAATGGCTGTAACCTATATCTCTTCATTTAGCTGCCTGTCAGATTCCTCTGGGATGATAAGCCTCTGGCTTCGTCCCAAATGGCACCCTATTCCCTATATAGTGCACTACCTTTTACCAGGGATTTAGGGAATAAGGTACCATTTGGGACGCATGCATACTGTGTATTCAGCGCTGGCCCAGCCTTAACTCTTAGGGTCTTTTGATCAGGGCACGAGTTGAAAGCGGGCCGCCTGGACAGGAAGAGCCCCTGTGTTAAACAATGCCCGGGCAGGCAGCGCCAGGGTGACCGAGAGGGATCACACACACATACCACCACTCGCGCGCACACACACACTGCTGCCTGTCAGTAGTGGCAGTTTGTCCGACTGACTAACGCAAACCGGATCCGGCCCATCCAGGAAAGAGCCAAATATCCTCAGCAGGTCCATAAACAATAGGGACGGGTGGCTTTGTGTCACATCTGTGGGAACAACAGAGGGAGAGAGAGGGGTGGCTGGGGGGTTGGGGCTGTTGTGTTCTGTCCTGTCCACTCACTCGGTGTTAGTAGTGATGGTGGAAAATGTTACATATCGCAATATTATTTTGGACCTTAAAATAAATATATACAGTGGGGGAAAAAAGTATTTAGTCAGCCACCAATTGTGCAAGTTCTCCCACTTAAAAAGATGAGAGAGGCCTGTAATTTTCATCATAGGTACACGTCAACTATGACAGACAAATTGAGGAAAAAAAATCCAGAAAATCACATTGTAGGATTTTTTATGAATTTATTTGCAAATTATGGTGGAAAATAAGTATTTGGTCACCTACAAACAAGCAAGATTTCTGGCTCTCACAGACCTGTAACTTCTTCTTTAAGAGGCTCCTCTGTCCTCCACTCATTACCTGTATTAATGGCACCTGTTTGAACTTGTTATCAGTATAAAAGACACCTGTACACAACCTCAAACAGTCACACTCCAAACTCCACTATGGCCAAGACCAAAGAGCTGTCAACGGACACCAGAAACAAAATTGTAGACCTGCACCAGGCTGGGAAGACTGAATCTGCAATAGGTAAGCAGCTTGGTTTGATGAAATCAACTGTGGGAGCAATTATTAGGAAATGGAAGACATACAAGACCACTGATAATCTCCCTCGATCTGGGGCTCCACGCAAGATCTCACCCCGTGGGGTCAAAATGATCACAAGAACGGTGAGCAAAAATCCCAGAACCACACGGGGGGACCTAGTGAATGACCTGCAGAGAGCTGGGACCAAAGTAACAAATCCTAATATCAGTAACACACTACGCCGCCAGGGACTCAAATCCTGCAGTACCAGACGTGTCCCCCTGCTTAAGCCAGTACATGTCCAGGCCCGTCTGAAGATTGCTAGAGTGCATTTGGATGATCCAGAAGAGGATTGGGAAGAATGTCATATGGTCAGATGAAACCAAAATATAACTTTTTGGTAAAAACTCAACTCGTCGTGTTTGGAGGACAAAGAATGCTGAGTTGCATCCAAAGAACACCATACCTACTGTGAAGCATGGGGGTGGAAACATCATGCTTTGGGGCTGTTTTTCTGCAAAGGGACCAGGACGACTGATCCATGTAAAGGAAAGAATGAATGGGGCCATGTATCGTGAGATTTTGAGTGAAAACCTCCTTCCATCAGCAAGGGCATTGAATATGAAACGTGGCTGGGTCTTTCAGCATGACAATGATCCCAAACACACCGCCCGGGCAACGAAGGAGTGGCTTCGTAAGAAGCATTTCAAAGGTCCTGGAGTGGCCTAGCCAGTCTCCAGATCTCAACCCCATAGAAAATCTTTGGAGGGGAGTTGAAAGTCCGTGTTGCCCAGCGACAGCCCCAAAACATCACTGCTCTAGAGGAGATCTGCATGGAGGAATGGGCCAAAATACCAGCAACAGTGTGTGAAAACCTTGTGAAGACTTACAGAAAACATTTGACATGTGTCATTGCCAACAAAGGGTATATAACAAAGTATTGAGTAACTTTTGTTATTGACCAAATACTTATTTTCCACCATCATTTGCAAATAAATTCATTAAAAATCCTACAATGTGATTTTCTGGATTTCTTTTCTCATTTTGTCTTTCATAGTTGACGTGTACCTATGATGAAAATTACAGGCCTCTCTCATCTTTTTAAGTGGGAGAACTTGCACAATTGGTGGCTGACTAAATACTTGTTTTCCCCACTGTATGTGTGTGTGTATGTGTGTGTTATATATATATATATATATATATATATATATATCCAAGTCAATCACACTTCTGTGAAATCAAACTGTCCACTTAGGAAGCAACACTGATTGACAATACATTTCACATGCTGTTGTGCAAATGGAATAGACAACAGGTGGAAATTATAGGCAATTAGCAAGACACCCCCAATAAAGGACTGGTTTTGCAGGTGGTGACCACAGACCACTTCTCAGTTCCTATGCTTCCTGGCTGATGTTTTGGTCACTTTTGAATGCTGGCGGTGCTTTCACTCTAGTGGTAGCATGAGACGGAGTCTACAACCCACACAAGTGGCTCAGGTAGTGCAGCTCATCCAGGATGGCACATCAATGCGAGCTGTGGCAAGAAGGTTTGCTGTGTCTGTCAGCGTAGTGTCCAGAGCATGGAGGCGCTACCAGGAGACATGCCAGTACATCAGGAGACGTGGAGGAGGCCGTAGGAGGGCAACAACCCAGCAGCAGGACCGCTACCTCCGCCTTTGTGCAAGGAGGAGCAGGAGGAGCACTGCCAGAGCCCTGCAAAATGACCTCCAGCAGGCCACAAATGTGCATGTGTCTGCTCAAATGGTCAGAAACAGACTCAATGAGGGTGGTATGAGGGCCCGACGTCCACAGGTGGGGGTTGTGCTTACAGCCCAACACCGTGCAGGACGTTTGGCATTTGCCAGAGAACACCAAGATTGGCAAATTCGCCACTGGCGCCCTGTGCTCTTCACAGATGAAAGCAGGTTCACACTGAGCACGTGACAGAGTCTGGAGACACCGTGGAGAACGTTCTGCTGCCTGCAACATCCTCCAGCATGACCGGTTTGGCGGTGGGTCAGTCATGGTGTGGGGTGGCATTTCTTTGGGGGGCCGCAGAGCCCTCCATGTGCTCGCCAGAGGTAGCCTGACTGCCATTAGGTACCGAGATGAGATCCTCAGACCCCTTGTGAGACCATATGCTGGTGCGGTTGGCCCTGGGTTCCTCCTAATGCAAGACAATGCTAGACCTCATGTGGCTGGAGTGTGTCAGCAGTTCCTGCAAGAGGAAGGCATTGATGCTATGGACTGGCCCGCCCGTTCCCCAGACCTGAATCCAATTGAGCACATCTGGGACATCATGTCTCGCTCCATCCACCAACGCCACGTTGCACCACAGACTGTCCAGGAGTTGGCGGATGCTTTAGTCCAGGTCTGGGAGGAGATCCCTCAGGAGACCATCCACCACCTCATCAGGAGCATGCCCAGGCGTTGTAGGGAGGTCATACAGGCACGTGGAGGCCACACACACTACTGAGCCTCATTTTGACTTGTTTTAAGGACATTACATCAAAGTTGGATCAGCCTGTAGTGTGGTTTTCCACTTTAATTTTGAGGGTGACTCCAAATCCAGACCTCCATGGGTTGATACATTTGATTTCCATTGATCATTTCTGTGTGATTTTGTTGTCAGCACATTCAACTATGTAAAGAAAAAAGTATTTAATACGATTATTTCATTCATTCAGATCTAGGATGTGTTATTTTAGTGTTCCCTTTATTTTTTTGAGCAGTGTATGTGGCGGCAGGTAGCTTAGTGGTTAAGAGCGTTGTGCCAGTAATCGAAAGGTCTCTGGTTCTAATCCCCGAGCCGACTAGGTGAAAAATCTGTCGATGTGCCCTTGAGCAAGGCACTTAACCATAATTGCTCCTGTAAGTCGCTTTGGATAAGAGCGTCTGCTAAATGACTAAAAATCTCAAATGTAAAATGTATATGTGTATATATGTGTGTATATATATATTTATTAGGTACACCCATCTAATACAGGAGGAGGAATAATGGTCTGGGGCTGTTTTTCATGGTTTGGGCTAGGCCCCTAAGTTCCAGTGAAGGGAAATGTTAACGCTACAGCATACAATGACATTCTAGACGTTTCTGTGCTTCCAAGTTTGTGGCAACAGTTTGGGAAAGGCCCTTTCCTGTTTCAGCATGACAATGCCCCCGTGCACAAAGCGAGGTCCGTAGAGAAATGGTTTGTCGAGATGGGTGTGGAAGAACTTGACTGGCCTGCACAGAGCCCTGATCTTGGGCTGTTAGTGTGACCATATTAACGCGTCATGACGGCAGTCAAATTCCACGTGACTGTTTAGTCACTGTAATTAGTTTTCTCCAATTTGGAGCATGCAGCCGGGAGAAGGGAATTATAATTATTATATTCAGCCCAAGGGCATAATGGCCATTGACTGTAAAATGCATAGATTTTTTTTAGGGGGCATTATGGCCACACAAAGGGGATGCTGCCGGGAAATTCGAGGCATTATCCAGTGCTTGTGAAATTGTGAATGAGAGATGGATGCCTGCGCAAATAACCAAGCAGAGCTCATGCCTTTCATGCAACTTTTTTCAAATCAACATTTGTCGCATCATGCAGCCTTAGAATGTCCCGTATAGCTCAGTTGGTAGAGCATGGCACTTGCAACGCCAGGGTTGTGGGTTCGATTCCCACGGGGGGCCAGTATGATATGTTTTTATGCACTCACTAACTGTAAGTCGCTCTGGATAAGAGCGTCTGCTAAATGACTAAAATGTAAAAGTATAAAAAATCTAAACACATAGCCCAGCGTTTGTATCACAACTAAAGTTGCATAAATTACTCTAAATTAAGCATATAGGAGGACCAGTTTCTTTGTTAACCACGTAACACAGAATAGCCACGTGCGCACTCCCTTAAATCGTTTGGAGAAAATATCCTTTCTATTTTATTCAGCTTTGTTCAATTCTATTCTTCATACTATAAAATAATGCCATCTTGTGCCAAAGCAAATCTTGTCTGCTAAATGAACTAGTGTAGCCCCCAGCCATATGGCATAGCCAGATTAGGGCCTAACATAAGGACAACTCAGAGTATGCTGTTCTGTTCTTCTGAAGTAGACTACATTTTCTTCATATCATGTTTCTTTAGACCTGTCTAAAATAAATTATGGATTTATTAGACTAAAATGTAGATGTTCCAAAGGTCTGCATCAGTGGCTTGTAGGCTATGCGTGGAAGCCAGGAGATGCTAAATGTGTTTGTTAATTAACGGTGAATTACTGTGAGCCTGGAAGTTATTTGCTTGACAATCACCAGTTGACAAAAATGTCATGACCGCCACAGCCCTACCCTGACCTCCACCCCATCGAACACCTTTGGGATGAATTGGAACGCCGACTGCGAGCCAGGCCTAATCGCCCGACCACACTAATGCTCTTTTGGCTGAATGGGAGAAAGTCCCCGCAGCAATGTTCCAACATCTAGTGGAAAGCCTTCCCAGAATAGTTGAGGCTCCATATTTAATTCCCATGATTTTGGAATGAGATGTTCGACGAGCAGGTGTCCACATACTTTTGGTAATGTAGTGTGTGTGTGTGTGTGTGTGTGTGTGTGTGTGTGTGTGTGTGTGTGTGTGAGTATATTTATCTACATTGTAGAATAATAGTGACGACATCAAAACTATGAAATAACACATGGAATCATGTAGTAACCCAAAAAGTGTTAAACAAATCAAAATACATTTGATTCGGGGGATTGTGGAGGCCAGGTCATCTAATGCAGCACTCCATCACTCTCCTTCTTAGTAAAATAGCCCTTACACAGCCTGGAGGCCTACATATAGAATTGTGAGAATCGTAATACATATTGTATCAGCACTATCGGGATAATATCGTATCATGAGATCCATGGCAATTCCCAGCCCTAGTTCTGGGCACTACGCTGACCTTTTTTACAAATTGAAAAATGTAGGCACACACACATACATACATACATTTAGGAGCACAATGAAAAATATTTGAGGTAATAAAGCTAGAATCCTTAATTTTTCTAGACGTACTGGTGCTCCTAAATAAACATTCCAGGTTGCACAGCAAAATATTTAAGCACATATGCAAGTAAAATGGTTGTACTGTAGAGCCCTGTAGTCGTTAGACGGGTAAAAAACGTACCCTGTCTTTCTGTCATTAATTGTCATGTTTAGCCCCACCAAATAGGACTATCTTCTGTACACAACTGATTGGCTCAAACGCATTAAGAAGGAAAGAAATTCCACAAATTAACTTTTAACAAGGCACACCTGTTAATTGAAATGCATTTCAGGTGACTACCTCATGAAGCTGGTTGAGAGAACGCCAAGAGTGTGCAAAGCTGTCATCAAGGCAAAGGGTGGCCATTTGAAGAATCGCAAATATAAAATATAAAACACTTTTTTGGTTACTACATGATTGCCATATGTGTTATTTCATAGTTTTGATATCTTCACTATTATTCTACAATGTAGAAAATATAAAAAAGAAAGAAAACCCCTTGAATGAGGATGTGTTCTAAAACGTTTGACCGGTAGTGTATGCCAAACAAAAACAATTGATTTCAAAGTCATGCTCTATGCACAAGGACTGCTTTTAAGAATTTACACTGAACATTTTACAAAAACACATTTACTGGGAGAACTGTGCGGATGCAAAGTTTTGTAACAGAATTTCGGTAAAATCTCAGCATTATTATTATTATTATTATATTACATGACACCTGGAGTTTGAAAAAAATCTATTTTGCTTTTTGAACTACAGTAAGTGAAGTGGATATACCCCGGGTAACAGAATTGTGGTAACGGAATTTCATCATGGATCCCTGATCTGTACTACACAGAAATGCATCATTATGGATATTAAAGTCATTCTCTTCATGGTGATGTATCCTAAATAGGTACAATATCCCCCTTTGCATATTTTCGCCTTATTCTACACAGTGGTTATTATTTTAATGAGCTCTGCTACCAAACGAGCAAATTTGGTTGGACCGGACCAAATCTGAACCAGTCATAGACATCTGTGTGTCACATATTTTGACATCAGTAGATGACAGAACAGTAGAGTATAGTCAAGTAGAGTACAGTTCAGTACGTTAGTGTGCTCAACTCTAGTGTGCTATAATGTATTCTACTCTATTAGGAGTGTAACGGTACACGTATTTGTACCGAACCGTTCGTTATGGGGACCTCGGTTCGGTCCGCAACGTAAACCCAAATAAAAAAAACTAAAACGAACAACACTAGACCTATAGAATATGCCTACGCTGCTATATATGCCATTACCTCTTGAGTAAGTATTTGCTGAAGAAACGATGTAGGCTGTTAAAACAACTAGAGCTTATACGCACGTTGTAATCAACATTCACATCTTAACTGCCACATTTAAACTATCCTTTTGTGCAGCGCAGCCAGGAAAAGCTAATTTACGCCCGTACCTTTTTTTTTTTTAAAGGTATCTGTGACCAACAGATTAATATTTGTATTCACAGTCATGTAACCTACCAAAGCCATTTGATCTTTGATATATTGATTGAGCAAATTATTTCAAAAGGCAAAACTTATTTGGTTGTAATGTTGCAATGTTATAGGCTACATCAAGGTTGGTCAACCATCCTCCAGGAGAGCTAATGGGTGTGCAGGCATTCCAGACCCTTCTAACTCGACCTTGTGTGTTTGAGCAGGGCTTTATCAAAGCCTGCACACCCAGTAGCTCTCCAGACTGAGGGTTGACCACGTGTTTTGTATAGTTTCCTAACAGGTAATACTTTGAGGGGGGTTAAGTGCCTTACACAACAACAGGAGATGGTACATTACATTTTGCATACAATTTTTTTTAATTATTATTTTTTCCATACTGGCCCCCCGTGGGAAACAAAGCCACATCCCTGCCGGCCAAACCCTCCCCTACCTTGGACGACGCTGGACCAATTGTGCGCCGCCCATGGGTCTCCCGGTCGCGGCCGGCTGCGACCGGCTGCGACAGAGCCTGGACTCAAACCAGGATCTCTAGTGGCACAGCTAGCACTGCGATGCAGTGCCTTAGACCACTGCACCACATGGGATCAGAGAGCAGCCTTTCAGTGTCGATACCACATTACACTTACTTTTTTTATACGTACATAGAGATGCCACAAATTGCTGGTCATGGAAATTTGGTTAAAAGTCATGGAAAAGTCATGAAATTCCATCTGTCAAAATGTGTATGAACCCTGGCCTTGGCTCTGAGATGAAATAGTCTATGATGTGGGGCGTCTATCGCACAGCAATACTCCACCCATACTGTCAAACATTTTAAATGGGCTACCAGTCTATTTACATTTGAGCATGGTTGGCTATTGAATGAGCGCTGGATAAATGGTAGCCTAATATTTGTTGTGTAGAGGGAATAAACCAGTCATGTCCTGCAATATGATTAGGATTTTGGCCTATATAATAAAAGTGAAAGAAATTTATTGGGCGACATGCTGTATTGGGATCTCCTTACCAACGGCAAATGCATCCGTTTTATCATTAGGCCTACGTTTTAGTTTTTATTAGCCTACCATTATTAGAATTACCCTGCATCAAACACCTCCATCCCCCCAAAATAACAATATTTGCTTGCAGTACAGTTGATCAACCACTAGAAGTTGGGGTACGCATGGTCTGACATTTGCGTGGAGATATGCACAGTTTCCCATCAAGTTCAAAATGGATAAATGCCAACCTTTGCGGGAAAACTATCGCACGAAACGTTTAGTCTTTTTTTTTTTTTTTGGTACGCACACACCTTTGATAAATGAGGCCCCAGGAGAGGACACTGCCCTGCAAAGCCTGCTTGTTTTATTAAAGATCAACACACACACACACGGAGAGGAACAAAACGTGATGTTCGGTTCTGAGGGCCAGGGGCCTGCCTGAGTACTAGCAGGGGAAACCTAGATTGCATCCCAAATAGCACCCCATTTCCTATATAGTGCACTACTTTTGACCAGAGCCCTATGGAGGCTCAGCGAGCGAGTAACACAATAGGCTCATCATGAATATGCAACAAAGTGAAATCGGCTCACTCTGAGTCTGAACAATGAGAGCCCCTATGAAAACAACTCCATCAGACCAGCGGTGGCGACTCTCGCTCTTAGATCAGTGTTTCGTACTCAACATCGGTGCTATAATGGCACCCTATTCCTTATCGGCTCTGGTCAAAAGTAGTGCGCTATATAGGGGACATTGCCATTTGGAACGCAGCCATAGTTGTACGTGGAGCAGTGTTTGTAGTGCTTGGAAGAGGAGTGGATAGTGAGGGTGAGGAAGAATGCATTGTCAGCATTGAGGACACCATCCCACTGGTGTGGGAGTGTGCTCCTCTGATCCAGTATTCTAGTCAGAGAACAGGGTTGTATTCACCAGGAACAAAAAGGAAGCAACCTGACCTGAAATGGGGAGGAACTTCCTGAACTTGTCCAATAAAATAAGACTTTTTTGTTTTCTGTTCCAAAGCGTTTTGCTACGGTGTGTACTAATGAATAGGACCCAGCTCAGCACCTAACAAGTGGGATGGTTCTCTAGAATAGCACAGCACATTGAGCTTTGCCCTGTCAGCTCTGCCCTGGACAGGCCAATAACCTTCCCTCTGTTCACCTATACAGCCGCTGTAGTTTGGGCTGAACATGTTTGTTTACCCGACCTGACATGTGGTGTTTGAAATCATGCAGCTAAAGAGAACAATTTCAACAATCGTAGACACACGCAATGTACAGACTAGGGATGTACGTCTTTCCCTTCCAAGACGATTTTACACATATCTAGATACATGGGCTCCAATACGATACAGGAACGATACATTTTAGTTTGAAGTGATCCTGGTGCGATTAGAGAATGAATACGATTCAATGCACTAAGAGTTTTGCATAAACACATTCATTTTGCATTCTACATTTTTAAATCTGCTGCTGAGGGAGCTCAGGAGCTGGGCCTCTGAGCTGGAGTGGTCTGAGCTGACTTCTCTCGTGTGTGTGTGTGTGTGTGTGTGTGTGTGTGTGTGTGTGTGTGTGTGTGTGTGTGTGTGTGTGTGTGTGTGTGTGTGTGTGTGTGTGTGTGTGTGTGTGTGTGTGTGTGTGTGTGTGTGTGTGTGTGTGTGTGTGTGTGTGTGTGTGTGTGTGTGTGTGTGTGTGTGTGTGTGTGTGTGTGTGTGTGTGTGTGTGTGTGTGTGTGTGTGTGTGTGTGTGTGTGTGTGTGTGTGTGTGTGTGTGTGTGTGTGTGTGTGTGTGGTGTGGGGGGGGCGGTGGGGGTGGGGGTGGGGGGCGGGGGGCGGGGGCCACCTGAGCTGAGCCATAAGGGAAACTGCGCATCTACCACCACATAAGGGGGGCAATGTTGCTTTTTTTTCCCCCACTTTTGATCTGAAATCACCATCACCCACTAATTAATTTGTCATTTTTGCAGATTCAAAATGTTTGAGCTAGTGATGAATGAATATTTATCTTAAAATGAGCTATGACATAGCCAATGAATATATAGCACAACTTTGGATTTCATCGAATGGTTTAGACCGTTTGGAAGTTTCTTCTCCTCCTGCTTCGAAGCTGCAGTGTGGGTAGCAAAAGCAATTGCTGTCAAGTTTACGTGTATATCTAAAAATGACCATATGCACTGATTCTTTAAAACAAAACTACCCAAACTAATACAAATCGCATGTAACCCTATGCCTTGATCAGCAGGTAGGTTCTAGCCAGATGAGTTGTCTCAGGCTGGAACTTAGGCTACTTTATTCTGGTAAAACACCATTTTCAACCTCTTGTTGGTCAGCGTGCGAAGCAGCGCACCGTATGCAGTTTGACTAGGCTACTGATATTGCCTGGGTTGTTCGGCCTGCAGAATGACTTGTAGATTAATGACAGTCAACACAGTTACATGCAGTTTGACACTGAAGGGACGCATCAGTTGTCACAAAATTAGGTCTTTTCGGAAGGTAAAAATAAAGTAATATGAGCAACAACAAACATTTTACCTGCGATTTTGTCAATTTGAATAGATTTTCTGACCGACGCATGCTATATTTGGATCGGTTTTGGGTTCCTGCAGACCGATGCACTCATCTTAAACATTTGAACCGGGGACCGATGTGAATCGTTACATCCTTAGTACAGACTTTGTATATACATACACACACACACACACACACACACACACACACACACACACACACACAGAGTGGCCTGATTGCCCTCTGTGGCCACGTTCAGTTTGTGTAGCCTCAGGATTGCGTGCTGAGAGGTGCACGATGTGTGTCATGGCTATTGTGTTTTAGATATGCTGTCTTAAATGAAATGCACATGCCGTAATGTGTTAACAAATAGAAGAGGTTTGTTTGTGGACCCATGTGTACAGTAGATATATATACACACACACACACACACACACACACACACACACACACACACACACACACACACCTGCGCTTAGTGACACACATGGAGTGTGTGTGTGTGGGGGAGGTTGGTTGAGGTTTGAGGTAGAGGAACGTTAGGTTAGTAGAGGTGAGGTCACTAGCAGGCCAGACTAAACCACTCAACACTGTCAACATGGGAGGGCTTTAGCCTCGGACTGAACCACTTAGCACAGACCAAGAGGGGGGACCTCATGGAGCACCGACATGTTACTGTTTTTACCAGTAAAATGATCACATAACCTGATCAGACTGGGGCCCGTATCCATAAAGCGTCTCAGAGTAGGAGTGTTGGTCTAGGATCAGTTTAGCCTTTTAGATCATATTGAATACGATTATTCATCAGCTCTCCTACTCTGAGACGCTTTTTAAATACGACGCTAGAGTTCAGTTTTCCCTGGGCAGATCGTGTTGTGGTCAGGAAAAAACATGTAGGCCTATCTTGTGTATAGTCACGGCTTAGGGTTGAAAACAAATGCTAAGCAGCATGACCAGAGAGCAACTCCGCTGTGGGAACCCCATTATTTACCTTCCTCTCTTCATTAATAATCCACCATTCCTCTCTTTCTCACTCTCTCTCTCCTCTCTGTTCCTCTCCTCTTCTTAGTCATTCGTTCCTTTTGTCCTCCTAGCTGTCTTTCAAGTCCCCAATCCCTCCATTTCCAGACCATTCTTCCCCCTCTCCCCCTCTTTTCTCCTCCTGCCCTCTCTGAACAATGGAGGAATCCCCCCAGCTCAACCAGTGGGAGGGAAGAGAGAGCGGGCCTCCCTTTTGTCCCTGTATCAAGTAAAATTGAGGGAAAGGAGAGAGTGAGGTGGAGGAGGAGGAGGAGGAGGAGGAGGGGTGGATGGGTGGATGGGTAGGGGCTTCATTGATGTGGGGAGGGGAGAGGCACACAACGAGACCCTGTTGTAACAGCACAGCAGTGGAACTGTTTAACCCACCGTTACTCCACTATGACGCTAAAGACAGGCGTTGGCAATGCCTCTTCTATTAAAGCGTTCCTGCTGATTTATGGATCCCGTATCAACTTAATTTAAGTCAAACACATGATTGAGATATTGGACTAAAGAGAGGAGACACATGGTTAGCGTCCCAATGCCACCCTATTCCCTTTATAGTGCACTACTTTTGACCATGGCTCAGAGTGCTCCGGTAAAAAGTTGTGCACTATGTAGGGAATCCATGCGTTCACATGAGTTTCAGACACCTGTTGAGTGTTCCTCTACTCTTTCTTATTTCCCAGTTAGCACCATTGTAGTACGGCTGGGACCTCACGATACGTTATTATCACAATACTTAGGTGCCGATACAATATGGATTGCTCACCCTATGTTTGCTGCAGAGGGACAACCGAGCCATGAGAACGAGTTTTGATCAGTCATAGGAATTGGGCAGAATCTACCGCACACCCAAAGCTGATTTGTGAAGGTGCCCAAGGCAAAACTGGAGAAACAGCAAAAAGTCTCATAGAAATAAAATGGCTGAAAACAAATTGGCTCCCTATTTAAACAGATGGAGAACAAGCTATGATGGAAAAATACTGGTGCAGGTACAGCAAACTAGCGCAAAAATAATATTACGATATTGTCAAACGATACATCGTCAAAAATAATATCCAGATATGTAACTATTGATTCACCACAGGTGCTACAGTATGTATCGAATAATATGAGTGCTGTCAATGTTCCCTGTAAGCTGTGTGCGTAGTAGCCCGAGACTGCCGAGCAGAAATATCAACCCACAGATAGAAGCAAAAGATTTAAACTTCTCAACTTTCTAGAGCAGTGGTTCCTATTTGATGGCCAAACATTTCTGTAAAAAACTCAATGATAAAGCCTGGTTATTCTTTTTTTTTATTAGGCTGTTGGCGGTAGGTGCACCCGATTCGGCTGCCCTGCATGCCGGGTAGGCGAACTGTTGCCATTTTGAACCATTGCATGTGTCTGAAGGTACAAACTCTGCCTTCCCGGCGTGCCCAGAGAGCAAATCAAGTGCACTATAGGCCTACCGCTGGCCAATCGGATGACTCAACTCAGATTACCGTGCCTATAGTAACGTACCAGGCATAAAAGAAAGGTACAGCAAAGTTGATACTGTGAGATTTCAAAACCATGACAAGAGAGAGACTGTCAATGAATACAGCGAAAAGCTGCTGTTTTTATGAATGAGTTAATGTTTAAGTTCTTACTCAGCACTCTCAACACTTTTATAAGCCATAAAATGCACGTTCTTCCTATTTCCACTCAGCGCTACAACAAGCACTGCAGCAGTAATGAATGAGTAGGAAAGTGTATCTATAGGCTTGCGTTGTTGTTATTATTAGCGGCTTATAAAAAGTGGTTTCTTGAATCAAACAACACAACATTTTCAGTCACCTCTTTGTCTGAAGGACAAGTGGATTAACAGGTTAATGTCAATACCTTCATGTTTTTTTCAAAAGTCTCATGGAATCTAGGCCTACATTGAACACCACACATTGACTGCTACTGTACGCTGAATGATAGAACAGCTATTTCCATGTTAAAATGTTGTGGGATGTTTTTGATGGTAGGCCACTCTGGTAAGCCTACATTATTATCAGATAGCCACAGTAGCCTACGTGGCCACTGTTAAAACTGTAACTTAAAGCGGGTACAGCCTGTGTTCACAGTAAACACGCGCTGGAAGTTGCACAGAATTCTCACAACATTCTAGTTTGCGCTCAGCAGACCTGAAATTTGCCCTGTGCCTAAAACAATGTAGAGGGAACATTGAGTGCTGTCATGACATGGGGCCCCCTATTCAAGTGGCTGGCCAAGTTACTCACTCAACCAAATCCTCCCAGAGCTGCTTTTCTATTTTTTCTCCCGGGGTCCTGAAAGAAGAGGCCATCACAAAGAGGCCTCCCTCCCTCCCTCCGCCACCCACCCCATTTTTGTGCCCCTCACCCCAGCTGTGTGTGTGTCGGGCTAGGATGGGCTCCGTAGTAGTGGAGTAGTGTTTGGCACTGGATTAACTAGGAGATGGCGCAGAGTGAATAGATCACACCATCTAGTGTGCAGTCCACTCCCCGATGAAAAAGAGGAACGGAGAGGGAAAGGAAGAGAGAAGAGAGAGAAGAAGAGTAGGGAGGGATTGAGAGGGTTAAGATTAATGCTATGTAATTTGTGTCTTGAAAAGGTTTCCTTTCTGTGAACTGTGCCCCACTTGATCTCCTAGTTAATTCATAGAGATTAATCTATCTATCTCTATGGTTTTCCCACTCAAAACGATGTTTATTGTTTGTCTGGGCTCAACAGTGAGTTTGGGTTTCTCTAGATTCATAACTTTGGGACAACAATCCATACATTTAGGGCAACCACAGCATGCTGCAGACCTGACCTGGGTTTTTCATTGGTCTCTTGCACATTACAGTTGTGTGTGGTGTGGGGCCACCGGAGCTCTGTGTGTAAGGGTTTGATTGGACAGCGGCCGGAGGGTAAATGGAGTCACTTGACTGGAACACTGAAATCTCTGTCTGTACATGGAGCTTCAACTCAGCATCGCACCTTTACTCAACACACATACCTCACTCTGTCGCTCCATCTCTCACTGGATGTCTCTCTAACTCTCTTTACCCTGTTACTTGTGGTTTACTTTTGGTTAGGCTTGTGAAAGGCAGTCTGGTGTATACCCCTTGTGTCTGGGACCTGATCACTAAGAACCAAACGGAAGGAAATGGACCAAAATGGGGAGGGACTGCCTGAATTTGTCCAATAAGAAACTCTTGTTTACGTTTTATGTTACAAAACTGTTTTAATACGGGATGCGCTAATGAATACACCCCAGGTGAGGTGTATCTTCTAATGGGCTCCCAAGTAACCCCACCGCTAATTTGTGCTTGGAAACGACTGTGATAGTCATCATACTGCCATAGACACACACGCACGTCCTCTGTGAAGCACCATTGTCTTTGGGGTAGTGGCTGCTCCCCGACTTCATTAGGCTATGGGCCTTGCAGTCCCAGGATACACACACACACTAATTTCTCCCCGTGGGTTTACAGCTCTGTTCCAGCACACATAAACACACACTAAAACAAACATGAACCGACTCTCGTACACACAAACACACAAATATGCACATTACCAGTTCTCCTCCACTCAGTGCCTCACCTACAGTAGCTACTAGCTAGCCTAACCGCCCTCACGGTAATAAGCCTCTGTAAACAATACAAGCTGTGTGTGTACTGGCGGATAATTAATTGCTCATGCAGCTCTGAACGTTTTATGTCCATCTGCAGTAGGAAAACCCAGGCTAAATACACACACGCTCACACGCTCAAATGAAATCAGCTGTGTTCTATGGCTGCCCTCAAGGTATTACAGTCTGAGGGCAAGGAAACTCCCCCTCTCTCACACACACACACACACACACACACACACACACACACACACACACACACACACACACACACACACACACACACACAGTGCCACTGAGAGGGGTGTCAGTAAGCCAAGCTGGACAGACAGACTGTAGCTGTGTTTTTGGGTGATGTGCAGATAGGACCCTCCCAGAGCCCACTGTTCTCATGTCACTCCTCAAACACTCACTGTAGTGCTGCATGTCTGTCACGTAGCCACACACGCACAGTCGCGCACACACACACACACTGGTCCCATGGGGCGCTCTCACACACACTTCAGCCAAGCGCTTCTGTCACCGGCCTCTCATGGGTGGCCAGGTGTCACTGACTGACTACACACGAAACACACTAACTATAGTTCAATGGTTCTCTCCTGCTCTACAGAGGCTATTTCACACACTGTCTGTATTTATCACATACTCACTGCAGCATAACAGGTCATTATCCCACAGTGGCGTTGAAGTCAGGCTACGCCTGCAGTAATCTAGCAACATTTAATAATAATATACCATTTAGCAGACGCTTTTATCCAAAGCGACTTAGTCTTTTTTTTTTTTTTTTTTTTGTGTATGGGTGGTCCCGGGGATCGAACCCACTACCTTGGCGTTACAAGCGCCGTGCTCTACCAGCTGAGCTACAGAGGACCACCCAAATGTTTCCCCTTAAACCACTCAAGTGTTGCTTTAGCAGTATGCTTAGGGTCATTGTGCTGCTGGAAGGTGAACCTCCGTCCCAGTCTCAAATCTCTGGAAGACTGAAACAGGTTTCCCTCAAGAATTTCCCTGTATTTAGCGCCATCCATCATTCCTTCAATTCTGACCAGTTTCCCCAGTCCCTGCCGATGAAAAACATCCCCAGAGCATGATGCTGCCACCACCATGCTTCACTGTGGGGATGGTGTTCTCGGGGTGATGAGAGGTGTTGGGTTTGCGCCAGACATAGCGTTTTCCTTGATGGCCAAAAAGCTCAATTTTAGTCTCATCTGACCAGAGTACCTTCTTCCATATGTTTGGGGAGTCTCCCACATGGCTTTTGGCAAACACCAAGCGTGTTTGCTTATTTTTTTCTTTAAGCAGTGGTTTTTTTCTGGCCAAGCCCAGCTCTGTGGAGTGTACGGCTTAAAGTGTTCCTATGAACAGATACTCCAATCTCCGCTGTGGAGCTTTGCAGTTCCTTCAGGGTTATCTTTGGTCTCTTTGTTGCCTCTCTGATTTAATGCCCTCCCTGCCTGGTCCGTGAGTTTTGGTGGGCGGCCCTCTCTTGGCAGGTTTGTTGTGGTGCCATATTCTTTCCTATTTTTAATAATTGATTTAATGGTGGTCCGTGGGATGTTCAAAGTTTCGGATATTTTTTTATAACCCAACCCTGATCTGTACAACTTTGTCCCTGACCTGTTTGGAGAGCTCCTTGGTCTTCATGGTGCTGCTTGCTTGGTGGTGCCCCTTGCTTAATGGTGTTGCAGACTGGGGCCTTTCAGAGCAGGTGTATATATACTGAGATCATGTGACACTTAGATTGCACACAGGTGGACTTTATTTAACTAATTATGTGACAGATCAGTCATGGAAATTAAAGTGCAGAAAACATGTTGGCTCACTATTTATAAAGAAGATTGAGAACAAGCTATAGGATGAAAAATACCAGCGTTTTGGCGCAGGTATAGCCGGCTAGAGCTAGCTAACGCTACCTAGCAAAAAATAAATGAATAAAACATATTACTACGCAATATACAACTGTATTGCTATTTTTTCCCACATCACTAAGCACATCCACTCTCTCCCCTCCCAGTTCTACCCACCCCTCACATCCTTCCACAAAAACAAAAACATAACTCACGAGGGTAAAAGAAGGCCCCACTCGCCAAGGAAATGTAGCTCGCTGGTTCTCACCGACGTGCCGGCTTGCCCCACTGACGGAGTTAGGGCACCACACACATACAGAGTTGTTGTGTTGTGATTTACATCGAGAGGTGTGTGTGTGTGACTGCAGGGGACAGAGGAGGGATGCTAGGGGTGTCCCTTTTCACTTATGAGTTCATGGACCTGTTGTCCTGACATTGGCACACTAATATGGCTAAATGAGAGCCACAGAACACAAAATTGTGTGTTCGTATTGGACAAGTGTAGGTAGTAGACCAGGTCTACCTCCTGTAGCTCAGTTGGTAGAGCATGGCGCTTGCAATGCCAGGGTTGTGAGTTCGATTCCCACGGGGGGCCAGTATGAAAAATTTATGCACTCACTTAACTGTAAGTCGCTCTGGATAAGAGCGTCTGCTAAATGACTAAAATGTAAAAAATTTAAATTATAAAACATTTTTCCCCATTTGAATGTTCTCTGACTTGACTCAGGGTTGGGAGTTTTATTTGCAAGCCGGCCGCTAGGGTCGGGCGTTATCACGATAGTATCGTCTATCGAAGACTATTGACAGACATTGTGACGTGACAGACGATAGTTTAGCCTATTTGAACATGACATTCCGAGTAATCTGCATATTCCTATTTGCTATAGCCTTTTTCAATAAATAGCCTGTGTTAAATAGGCCAACAGAATGCAAGAGAGAAATGTAGGCTAGACAGAGGGGAGAATTCCACCAAGAAAGCACTAGATGTCCAGTCTCTGTCGGATGCATAGGCTTAAACTATTCATTTTATTTTTTATAATGGACACTCCTTAACTATTGTGTCTAGCTGTTTAAAAAAAACATTGGCTGTATTCCATTGTGTCTCCATTCGATATTAATATGACTGGGCAAAAGTTGTTTGAATAGCCCAACATAAAAATACAAAAAAAGTTATCGAGTTTATTAAGAAAGAAATGATCCATGCGGAGTGGAAAAATCCCTCCATGCGAGGTTGAAAACCTAATGGCCAATAAATAACCTATCCTCCTACTAGGGCTATCTATCATAAAAGCTTTAAGACAAATGAAAGTTATGAATAGTAGCCTATTTTCAATATATTCTAATAGCCTAAGAAAGTACTGTTGTCCTAAAGTTGCGGCTTTAAGAAAATAACAAGAATGAAAGGCCTATAGGCCTAGGTATAGGCTAATCTCAATCACAGCTTTATGAGAGATGGAACGAACAATAGCTTATTAAGAGAGGAGGATGAGGCAAATAAAGCAATTATTATCCCGTTCTGAAGGTCAACTTTCTTTCTATCCAGCCTAACTCAGAATGGTTCCTCAGCAGTTCACTGTCGCTTTGCTCCATCAAGTGCGCGAGACAGACACACACACCTGTTCCATCCTGAAGCTCAACCAAAAAGGAATATTCAAAAAGATTTGCCTGCACTTAGCCTCTGGCCAGGCTTTCAACAACATTCTCTTTCGTCATGATTCTTCCAGTTGTAGCATACGATTTTACGCTTTAAACCAATGGTGGTTTAGCAGTTTATTTTTTGCCAATAGGGTGCTATACCATCGTATATCACAATGTTTTATGAGTACATAATCACCATAGGACAAAGGTTGACATCGTCAAACCCTACTAGCCACTACTGCAGCAGACTGAATGGCCGTCTTTGTCAGTGGGGCATAATCGTCCGTTCAGAGGACTGATTGCATTACAGCTGGCCAGCCTGCTGTCACTGAGCTCTGCAGACACTGTCTGTGTCCCAAATTGCACCCCTAGTCCCTATATAGTACACTATTTTTGACCTGGGCCACTATGGCTCGGGTCAAAATAAGTGCTCTTAATGGAATAGGACGAAGCCTCTGAGAGAAGGGAGGGGGAAGGGGAATGTATCGAGGCTTAAATCTACGTTGGTACGGTCTCGCATGGTGAAGTGCCTACTGTTTTGGTGTCTCCTGTTGTTTTCCTGACTCAAGTGGTTGGTATGAGAATGCTTAAACAAATGTGTCTGTCTGTCTCTGCCCATGAACTTACTTGACTCCTGTTGAATGTCTGTCTGTCTGTTGGTTGGCAGAATACGACCCTGAAATTGAAGACCTCAGTGTTTGTATCAAATCAAATGTTATTTGTCACATGCGCCGAATACAACAGGTGTATGTAGACCTTACCGTGAACTGCTTACTTACAAGACGTTAACCAACAATGCAGTTTTAAGAAAATAGAGTTAAGAAAATATTTACTAAATAAACTAAAGTAACACAATAAAATAACAATAGCGAGGCTATATACAGGGGTACCGGTACCGAGTCAGTGTGCGGGGGTACAGGTTAGGGGTGTGTGCACCTGTGTTTTTGTGTGTGCCTGCGTGTGTATGGGTGGGTATATGTGTGTGTGGAGGTCCCACCTGCTCTGGGGTAAACTCTTGTGCCAGCGGTGTGCGGCTGCTCTCTCTGGGCCCGTCTCCCATCTGGGTCTGGGGCAGGTCATAGACGGTGAATCCCAAACAACCCCCTCGCCCCTACCAACTCACTCTGAGGCCCCTCTGTTGTCACCTGCTGCTGACAACTCAGAGGGTGACTTCCAGAGAGTGGTGAGGGGATCAATAAACCAATCAACTTCGAGACACATGCAATTCATGTTCCACTTTTAAATAATAAAACGACCGTAAACTCAAAAATAACGCTGTGCCTTATGGGATTCCACTTCGCTCTGAAGCCATTGTTGCTGGCTCGGTCGAAGTGGCTATTGGATGGTATAATTAGCCCCTACACCCTCCATTTTCACTCCCTCAGCTTTGGGTCACTTGTGCATTTGGCGGAGGCGCGCGTGCAAATGTAGGGCCGAGTGGAGCTGGGCGATATGGACAAAAAAATCCATATTGCGATAACAATAAATAGAACGATACGTTTCTAACAGTGTGCACCACCATACAAAATAAATAAAAAATCATTTAAACTACTACTACTAGTTTGATGGTTGTAGCCATCAATTGTCCCATTATCAATCACCCAAATTAGAAAACTTATTTCATTTCAAACATTTCTCTAGTATAGGCTACTTATCATAATGAACGATATCAGCAAAATGCCTGCGATAAATGGTTGGTGTTGACAATTTTTGGTTTGTTGTCCCAGCTCAAGGGGCGAGGGGAAGGGGCTGATTTGGGATTCAGCCAGTATCCTGGCTCCTATTTTCTCTTCCTGTCACCTAATACCAGTCACCTGACAGAGCCACCGTACGCCACCACAACGTCTCTCTCTCTGCCACACACTATCATACACACACACACACACACACACACACACACACACACACACACAAACACACACACAAACACTATCACACAAACACTCCTAGGGTAGAGAGTGCAGCTCACCGCCCGATCCCAGCCAAATACAATATACACTGACTAAGAGAAGAGGAAGTGTGTGTCAGTGTGGAGCAGAACTGCAGCATTCTTCGTCCCTCTCGCAGTGTAATTGTAGAGCTGTCTCCTAGTATGTCATATTGGTTGTGTCCCAAATGGAGCCCTATGGAGCCTGGTCAAAATTAGTGCACTATATAGGGAATAGGGTGCCATTTGGGACACGTACAGTGAGGGGGAAAAAGTATTTGATCCCCTGCTGATTTTGTACGTTTGCCCACTGACAAAGAAATGATCAGTCTATAATTTTAATGGTAGGTTTATTTGAACAGTGAGAGACAGAATAACAACAAAAAAATCCAGAAAAACACGTGAACATTTTTATAAATTGATTTGCATTTTAATGAGGGAAATAAGTATTTGACCCCTCTGCAAAACATGACTTAGTACTTGTTGGCAATCACAGAGGTCAGACATTTCTTGTAGTTGGCCACCAGGTTTGCACACATCTCAGGAGGAATTTTGTCCCACTCCTCTTTGCAGATCTTCTCCAAGTCGTTAAGGTTTCGAGGCTGACTTTTGGCAACTCGAACCTTCAGCTCCCTCCACAGATTTTCTATTGGATTAAGTTCTGGGGACTAGCTAGGCCACTCCAGGACCTTAATGTGCTTCTTCTTGAGCCACTCCTTTGTTGCCTTGGCTGTGTGTTTTGGGTCATTGTCATGCTGGAATACCCATCCACGACCCATTTTCAATGCCCTGGCTGAGGGAAGGAGGTTCTCACCCAAGATTTGACGGTACATGGCCCGTCCATCGTCCCTTTGATGCGGTGAAGTTGTCCTGTCCCCTTAGCAGAAAAACACCCCCAAAGCATAATGTTTCCACCTCCATGTTTGACGGTGGGGATGGTGTTCTTGGGGTCATATGCAGCATTCCTCCTCCTCCAAACACAGCGAGTTGAGTTGATGCCAAAGAGCTCCATTTTGGTCTCATCTGACCACAACACTTTCACCCAGTTCTCCTCTGAATCATTCAGATGTTCATTGGCAAACTTCAGACGGCCCTGTATATGTGCTTTCTTGAGCAGGGGGACCTTGCGGGCGCTGCAGGATTTCAGTCCTTCACGGCGTAGTGTGTTACCAATTGTTTTCTTGGTGACTATTGTCCCAGCTGCTTTGAGATCATTGACAAGATCCTCCCGTGTAGTTCTGGGCTGATTCCTCACCGTTCTCATGATCATTGCAACTCCACGAGGTGAGATCTTGCATGGAGCCCCAGGCCGAGGGAGATTGACAGTTATTTTGTGTTTCTTCCATTTGCGAATAATCGCACCAACTGTTGTCACCTTCTCACCAAGCTGCTTGGCGATGGTCTTTTAGCCCATTCCAGCCTTGTGTAGGTCTACAATCTTGTCCCTGACATCCTTGGAGAGCTCTTTGGTCTTGGCCATGGTGGAGCGTTTGGAATCTGATTGATTGATTGCTTCTGTGGACAGGTGTCTTTTATACAGGTAACAAACTGAGATTAGGAGCACTCCCTTTCAGAGTGTGCTCCTAATCTCAGCTCGTTACCTGTATAAAAGACACCTGGGAGCCAGAAATCTTTCTGATTGAGAGGGGGTCAAATACTTATTTCTCTCATTAAAATGCAAATCAATTTATAACATTTTTGACATGCGTTTTTCTGGATTTTGTTGTTGTTATTCTGTCTCACTGTTCAAATAAACCTACCATTAAAATTATAGACTGATCATTTCTTTGTCAGTGGGCAAACGTACAAAATCAGCAGGGGATCAAATACTTTTCCCCCTCACTGTATATTGTCTACTCCACTGCTGCCTGTCGGACAGGAACATTACAGCACGCAGCAGAAAGAGAGGCTTCCATTTACTCTATACGCCTCAGAACATTTATGCAACTTCCCCCTAGAGACAGGAGTATTGCAGTGGATTTGCAAAACATCTTGATTGGTGGGAACCAGTTAACAATTTACAGGATTTTCACATTAAGCATGTCAAACTGTTGGGTTTTGTGACACACAAAGATCTGCCTTTCACTCAAGGGCATCCAAGATTTCACTAAATTGAGTCTGTCTAGGTTGACTTTGGGTTCAGGCTTCATGTCCTCTGATGACTCGGAATGCGCTCTGATTCTGAATCATAGATTCCTGTCTAAGAATCTGAGTACGCTCTCTTTGTCCTCATTGGCCCCGCTACAATAGATGGCTGGGATGTTTACCTACAAAACTGATGCGCGTGCATCCGAGAGGCCGGAAACAGACAGGGTTGGCTTACAATTATAGGATTATGGCAACTATATTTAGCCTCCAAATGTTTATTGAAAACGTAAATACATTTACACAATAAGGTACTTGTTGTCTCTCAAATACATTGTTACAGTTGTTGGGTAGTTGGCTAGTGGATTTTAGCTGTATTAGCATAGACGTGACATGAGTCAACACACCTCAAAACATGGTATCAAGAACAAGACACAACTAGCTGAAACAAGCCACCTATGATTCCCCACATGGCAGCTTTTTGTCATTGTTGCTATCTGACCCTTCAGAATCATAACACAGCCTTTTGCCTATGCAATGCACGCACATCATTGTGGTGACGTTGTCAGGCAACCCGTCTGTGGTGTGTTATTGCTATGATGCCCTCATTGCCCTGGCGGACCAGGGTAGGACACTGGCCCTCTATGTGTCTGCCGTGGGAGGATTGAGGAGTTCATGGCTGCATAGTTTGGGACCCGTTCCCTGTGCCTGCCTTCCAGGCTGTGTAGCTAGCAGCAGAGGACACACCGCCTGCCCCCCAGCCTCCCGGTCCTGCCTGCCTGCTGGAGGAATGTTCTGAATGCATCCTCTTCCCTTCCAACAACCAGCCTCTTGTGAAAATACTTGGCAGAGCTGCCCGAGCAGAGCTCCAAAGCCACTGTTTTTTTTGCTGCTGTTGCCATGGTGATGCAATGAGGGGCTTAGGGAGGGGTTGATGGAATTGATTTAAATAAACATTTTTGAAAGGTGTAGGCCTGCCCTGGTCAACCTACAGGAATATGTGTGTGTGTAGTGGTGTAGTTATGTGTCTACAGTGTGTTTTGACGGCGTGATTGAGTGGAGGGAATTGAGATAGGAGAAACGCTGATTGTTAAATAAATTGCACCTTGTGAGCATGCACTGCATCAAAAGTTCAACGCTAACTTTTCTGGTAAACAGCACGACATAGTCGATTTATCCCAACCTTCTGCATTCACATGCCCCCTTGATCAACTCTTTGATCTTATTGATAAATGTTGAGTTTAATGTTTGGGTATAGCATAGGCTATGTGATGCAGTTTGAAAGTGTCCTAACCCAGTAGAGTTTAGATATGCCAACGCTACTAAATGGCTTGATGTCATTTTTCAATGCATAGGTGCTCTTGTTTATTAAAAAGCTCTTTGTCAAAGCTTTTTTGTTCTAACCCAGTGTTTCTCTGTGTCTCTTTAGCCTTTCTTCAGACTTCTGAACCTGCGGAAGCTGGGTCTGAGTGACAATGAGATCCAGAGGCTCCCTCCTGAGGTGGCCAACTTCATGCAGCTGGTGGAGCTCGATATTTCCAGAAACGGTGCGTGCGCATGCGCGCACACACACACACACACACACACACACACACACACACACACACAAACAGGCTGGCGGTTTGCGGCCCCCTCTGCTGGGGTCAAAACCAGGTTCAATACCAGCATACGTGCAAATTACCACCATAAACAGACACCTATTTTAACCACCCAGTAATTCATATAAAATGCTGCGAAACATCACTTCCAGAGAACCAACAAAGACCTAGAGCAAAAACCTGCATTCATGGGCAGACAAGCTTAACAAAATACAAGCAAGCAGGCAAAAGTCTAATAGACCAATAGAAACTAGGGCTGTCCCGACAAAACAATATATACGTTGACCGAGAGTCATCTGTTCTTTCGAACAATCGATTGGTCGAAATGTAAAACGTGTATTTTTTCATATATAGACACACCCTATGTGTTTTAATAAAATCAACTATGCACTGAGCTTGTCTAAAACTTTAAGCGCACTGTTTGATTAAATAATGAATACATAAATGACTCAAGAGGGAGCCAGAGACCAAGATAGCCTAACCAGAAGAAAAAAACCTGTTCCCGACCCACTTCCTGCTGGCCTTCGCAGATTCTGCCGTTACGCTCCTGAAGTTGCCGGTAATGGGCTACACCAGGGGTCGGCAACCTTTTTCCATGTGGAGTGCCAATTTACTATTTATCTTACAATTTCTACCAATCTGCGTGCCAGTTGTGATTTTCATATGTACATTTTCGTGGAATATTGAAATTATAATATATAATTGTTCTATTGCCAACTAGGGAAAAAATGCCTACATAACGCCTACCAATAAAAACATTGCAGGTAGAAAATATCCTGATATAAATAAATATCCTATGAAACACATTTGGCTACGCATGGAGGTTTGTTCATTTTCATCAATTGCATTCATCTCTCTACTCTGCCTGTCTGCAACAAACATAAAACATTGTGTCCACTATAAACTGGGTAGGCTACAGCCAGCAGCTGGTGCTTGCAAACTTGCAACAATGTATAAACTGTTCTGGGCCCTCAGTTTCCTGCTACAGTGAGCTCCAGACAGACACAGCTGTACAGTGCATTCAGAAAGTATTCAGACCCCTTGACTTTTTCCACATTTTGTTTTGTTACAGCCTTATTCTAAAATGGATTAAATTGTTATTTTTTTCTCAAGCTACACACAATAACCCATAATGACAAAGCAAAAACAGGTTTTTAGATTTTTATGCAAATGTATTAAAAATAAACATTAAAATATCACATTTACATAAGTATTTAGACCCTTTACTCAGTACTTTGTTAAAGCACCTTTGGCAGCGATTACAGCCTCGAGTCTTCTTGGGTATGATGCTACAAGCTTGGCACACCTGTATTTGGGGAGTTTCTCCCATTCTTCTCTGCAGATTCTCTCAAGCTCTGTCAGGTTGGATGGGGAGCGTCACTGCACAGCTATTTTCAGGTCTCTCTAGAGATGTTCTATCGAGTTTAAGTCCGGGCTCTGGCTGGGCCACTCAAGGACATTCAGAGACTTGTCCCGAAGCCACTCCTGCGTTTTCTTGGCTGTGTGCTTAGGGTTGTTGTCCTGTTGGAAGGTGAACCTTCGCCCCAGTCTGAGGTCCTGAGATTATTAATTTTTTTGATAAATTTTGGAATAAGGCTGTAACGTAACAAAATGTGGAAAAAGTAATGGGGTTTGAATACTTTCCAAATGCACTGTAAACCCCCCTACAAATCAATGGCAGAAGTCAATTCCGCCCTTGATCATTTACGTCAAACCGATCTCAAATGGTTTCTCATTCTGCAACTCAGCACATACACACCACACACATACTCACACACAATGGAAATAGTCGTTGCCCTCTCGTGTCCTTGGTGTTCATATCATATAGCGGGTGACAGGAAAAGCAGTATACAGTATAGAGATATCCGACTGTGCTCCCCCCTCTCTAATCTGTCTCTCTGTCTGTCTCTGTCCGCAGACATTCCCGAGATCCCCGAGAGCATTAAGTTCTGCAAGGCATTGGAGATTGCAGACTTCAGTGGAAACCCCCTCTCCAGGTTAGTGGATCAGTCCAGTGTCACCTCTCTCTCTCTGCTGTTGCCTTTGTGGAAATGCCTTTGAGATATATGGGGGAGGTCATTGTCATACGTGTGCCATGTGGTGATTATTTCCTTCTTTCCATAATGGCCTGAAGATAAACAGCGCAAAACAATGAAGCGAATGTGCAACGAACTGTGCAGATAGTGGTCTCCCAGATGTGTCAAAGGCTCAGAGCAGGCCCTTTCTCAGTATTAGATTATGTACAGTACATTAGCAAAACACCTCGAGGAGAACAAGGCTTTGTGAGGCTACAGTGTGCTGTTCTCTGACCCAGAAACTACATTAAAGCCCCAGTGCAGTCAAAAACGTGATTTTTCCAGTGTTTTATATATATTTCCACACTGAGGTTGGAATAATACTGTGATATAGTGAAAGTGATGATAATGCCCTTTTAGTGTAAGAGCTGTTTGAAAAGACCGCCTAAAATTTCAGCCTGTTTTGGTGGGTGGAGTTTTGGCCTGCATGGTGACATCACGGTTAATTAGTTAATAGACCAATAAGAAAGAGTTCCGAGCCTCTCTGCCAATAACAGCTAGTTTTCAGTTTTCCCCTCCCCACTCAGACCACTCCCAGACAGTCCTAGCAAAATTGTTGCTTGAGAAATTATATGATATTGAGGGGAAACAACTGTTGCGTTGGACCTTTTAACATGGCGTTTAAGTATACTGTAGAAGTGTAATGCTCGGCAAGGCAAACATCTCCCTGCTTTTACTTCTCCTATAGAATAGGAAAGGAACTGTTGGCAGGAGTGGTGGTGATGAGTGCTTTGTCAGATGGATCTGGCCACATACGGTGCATCCCAAATGGCACCCTTTTCCCATATAGTGCACTACTAAGAAGTGCACTGTAAAGGGAATAGGGTGCTATTTGGGATGCATCCATAGGCAGGGGAGGCGGCTATTCCAACTGCTTCAAGGGCTGATGTTAAAGGGCCATTGAGAAAGAACAACCTTCTTTCTCTAACCATTTTGTCACCCTCTCTCTCTCTCGCTCTCTGTCTTTCTCTCCATCGGTTCCTTTCTGTCCTCATCACCAGGTTGCCTGATGGTTTCACTCAGCTCAGAGGGCTCGCCCACCTGGCACTCAATGACGTGTCGTTGCAGACACTGCCCAACGACATAGGAAAGTAAGTACACACTTCGACACAGGTTTCCTTCTTACTCTAAACATTCAACCTCCTCGTTCTGTAAAATAGCAGACCTTGGTAAAGGTGTAATTACATGACACAGTGGGCTCTCAGACAGACAGACTGACTGCTCTGCGTGACCGGTTGGACGAGACCAATCGCCATGCCAACCAGGACCAACAGACCCTCCATCTGACTAACTCCTCCTCCCTCCTCTCTCCTCCTCCTCCCCTCTCTCCTCCTCCTCTCCTCCTCCTCCCTCTCTCCTCCTCCTCCCTCTCTCCTCCTCCCTCTCTTCTCCTCCCTCCTCCTCTCCTCCTCCTCCCTCTCTTCTCCTCCCTCATCCTCTCCTCCTCCTCTCCTCTCTTCTCCTCCCTCCTCTCTCCTCCTCCTCCCTCCTCTCTCCTCCTCCTCCCTCCCTCTCTCCTCCTCCTCCCTCCCTCTCTCCTCCTCCTCTCCTCCTCTCTCTCCTCCTCCCTCTCTCCCTCCTCCTCTCCTCCTCCTCCTCTCTCCTCCTCCCTCCTCCTCCTCTCCCCTCCTCCTCTCCTCTCTCCTCTCCTCCCTCTCTTCTCCTCCCTCCTCTCTCCTCCTCCCCTCTCTCCTCCTCCTCCCTCTCTCCTCCTCCTCTCCTCCTCCTCCCTCTCTCCTCCTCCTCCCCTCTCTCCTCCTCCTCCCTCTCTTCTCCTCCTCCCTCCTCTCTCCTCCTCCTCCCTCCTCTCTCCTCCTCCTCCCTCCTCTCTCTCCTCCCTCCCTCTCTCCTCTCCTCCCTCTCTCCTCCTCCTCTCCTCCCTCTCTCCTCCCTCTCTCCTCCTCCCTCTCTCCTCCTCCCTCTCCTCCTCCTCCCTCTCTTCTCCTCCCTCCTCCTCTCCTCTCCTCCTCCTCCCTCTCTTCTCCCCTCCTCCTCTCCTCTCCTCCTCTCCTCCTCCTCTCCTCTCTCCTCCTCCTCCCGCTCTCCTCCTCCTCTCCTCCCTCTCTCCTCCTCCTCCCTCTCTCCTCCTCCTCCCTCCCTCTCTCCTCCTCCTCTCCTCCCTCTCTCCTGCAGCCTGGCCAACCTGGTGACGCTGGAGCTCAGGGAGAACCTGCTCAAGTCCCTGCCCACGTAAGTGCCCTCTTTAGCCTGGCGTAGTCCCCAGCCACCCTCCATGCTAGGGAAGGTGGTTATATCCTAGAAAGGAGCCCTTGATGATATGACTGGTGATTTGAAGCACATTAGAGTCCTCTCTAGTCTATCTGTTCACTAGCAAACAACATTATTTGCTCCCTTCACTATGGATACAGTTGTTGTGAGAGGGACAGACTGTAAATGTGATTGCTGAATGACCAGCTTATCATGTGTGTGACTGTGTGGGAGTGTGTGTCAATGATTGGGCGTGATGGTTAGCATATCTGGTCCCGACTGTAACAGTCCAGATGTCGTCTTCAAATACATTATTGATGTATTTATATATAGATTATAAATATATTCAACGCTGGGTGCGTTTCAACGAGACTGTGTCATCTGTGAGTGTGCAGTAGTCCCCGTTACTTCAGTGTTTCTATGATTGATGTGTTTCTCTCACTTATCCAGGTCACTCTCTTTCCTGGTGAAACTGGAACAACTGGACCTGGGCAGCAATGAACTGGATGTGTTGGTAAGAACAAGCTCTAAATAGCACTCTTCCCTATACTGTGCACTACTTTGGATCAGCGCCCAAGAGCCCTGGAACCAAAGTGGTTAACTACATAGGGAATAGGGTGGCATTTGCAGCATGACAATAACTCACATTCTCAACATGCATGGAGGCCATACAAATATACACCGCCTTGAGCCTGGTTTATGCTGTACCACAAAAACACATCTTACATACAAGCTGGTTAGATATACAGCTTACAGGACATACCACACAGGATCATACACCCTGGTTGTCCAGCAGGGTTGGGGTACAGAGTTTCTAAGCCCAGAGGCCCAACATCGCGAGACTTTCGGGAACGCTTGTGAAGCAAACTCTGCAGACCAGACCAGGGTTTGGGGTTTGAGAAGTCAATGAGAGAAGTGAAAAAGGATTCCTTAATTTTCTAGATTTCTAAAGGCACAACATTCAAACCGATGTTTTTAAGTAGATGAACTTGTCATTCCTACAACCACGTGAAAGTGTCACACTGACACTTTAAAACATTTTTTTTGTCAAAAACAACTTTATATCGGAAGAGTGCCTTTCATTTGTGGAGTTTAGAGCGAGATGACGTGTTTCTGCGGATGAGCTTAGCTAGCCAACGTCGCCATGACATCGCCTACAAGCGTGATACGGGATTTCTATTGGAGAAGCAGTTTCTACATATCTTCATACTAAACCATCTTTGGTTGGGGTCAATTCGAATTGAAGTCAGTCAATTCTGGATGTGATTTGATTTTTTTTTTTAATCCAGAAAAATGTTTGACATAGCTTCTCCTTTTCAGTTTATTGAGAAGTCATTGAATATAGATGCACATTTTATTTATTTATGGGAATTTAAGTTTACTTCCTGAATTGACTGCCTTCAATTTGAATTGACCTCAACCCTGATGTCCAGCACGTGCGAGCGTGCACGGACACACACACACATCACTATACCCAAGCACCCATCTAACCCACATATCTAGCCCACAAACAAACACACATGCTTGGAACTGGTCTGTTGGACATTAGGGCCCCTGCATGCTATGAATGCGTCCCACATAGCACCCTATTCCCTATATAGTGCATTACTATGGTCCCTGGCCAAAAGTAGTCTCCTATGTAGGGAAAAGGGATAGGGCCCTGGTCAAATGTAGTGCGCTCTGTAGGTAATAGGGTGCCCTTGGCTTCTTTTAGTATGGGAACGCCTGCCTGGCTAGTGGTCTCAATGGGACAGGGTAAACAATGCCTACTGTGCTGAGAATGGCGTAGGCTGCTGCCTGAAAGCCTGGCTGCCTGCCTGTCAATACTGTACATTGCTCAACCCTCACAGGCATACTAGTCTTTAATGTAATGCATCACTCAGATACAATCTGGGGTCATTTGACAGGTTTTGTGTTTTCTGGGATTGGTTCCCAATGCCTTTTTTGGAGTCCAAATTAATTGCCCCTCCGGGATAAATCGTCTTTTTAATTGAATTGGAGCAGGATACAGGCTAAGGGCAAGCATCTTGTTTTTGATAGAAACATGCTTTGTTCTGTGTGGTTTGTGGGCATAGAAAACAGGCGCGTGTGTGTGTGTGTGTATATGATCGTTTGTGTTGTCAGGTGAATCTTGCCCCTTCACACAACCATTTGGGGACCCCAGAGTAGAGCGGTGGTATTTGGGGCATATGATGTGTGATTATGTATCCGCCCCCTCTCCCCTTCCCAAACGATGCATATTTAAGTACAGTGGATGGTGCACGTTTGTTCCCACTCTAGCAGAGCAAAGACGACACACTTCGGCCCCTCTGTTTACCTTTCTCCTCTCTCTTTTTTTCCTCCCTCAATCTCTAACAGCCGGACACACTTGGTGCTCTCCCTAACCTACGGGAGCTGTGGTTGGACCGCAACCAGCTCTCCTCGTTGCCACTAGTGAGTATGGTCCTGGCTTGGCATCCATGCCATTCTTATTCGCTTACAACCAGAACATTGCTCAGTATGAAATAGGCTTGGGCGGTATACTGTATACTGGGATATTTGGAAGTAGCCACGGGATGGTTTTTCAATACCGTTGAAACAATTGCTTTGACGTTTTTATTTTTATACATTTGAATATTTGTAGATACTTTTTAAGTAAATAGCTGCAGTCAACTTATGCAATACGTTAGGAGATGAAGAAGATCGCATTCTTCATTTGACCGGTAGTCCCCAGTCACGTGGTGTTTGTTTACAAGCAAACAAAGAGGAGAGACCAGAGCCTTGTGAGTCACTCACTGTTGTGCAGCATGCACCAGGTGATCTAGTTACAGTATGGTTACAGTATGTTTGCCGGCTAGATACTGTATCTTATACCTATTAAGTAAACTGTCTAAAATGTGCTAAATGCTCTGCAGTTGAGCATTTAGTTTGCTCATTTAGTAGCTAGTTAGCTAACTAGCTAAGTGGTTAGCTTCTTCCAAAATCAATCTTTGCTTGGTAGCAGCAGAGAGTCGCCTCCTGGATCAAGAGCCTTGCTGTTTAGTATTGGTTTTGTGCATGCAACTATGAGTAGCATTGAGTTACTAAGCCGGGACGTCTGTCCTGGAAATATTTTAGGTCAGAGACTGTATAAAATGTTCGCAATGTGCTCGTTAACATTTAGTTAGCATTCTTTATGGGATTGTACATGTGCTTGTTGGCATTGCTAACCTTCGAATTACAGAGGATCAGTGGGGTTTGAAAATAGCACCCCTTGTGTCCTGTGCCGGTATTACGCAAATCTCGGTATGGCACAAGGTCGGTATGAATGTATGACAATCTGGATACCGCCCAAGCCTAGTATGAAACCTACCACATACATTTCAGTGAGAGTATTCACACTAAAAACGACATTGCTTTGTGTGTGTGTGTCTGTAGGAGCTGGGGAACCTGCGGAGGCTGGTGTGTCTGGACGTTTCGGAGAACCGCCTAGAGGAGTTGCCCTCAGAGCTCAGCGGCCTGCTGGCCCTCACTGACCTGCTGCTCACACAGAACCTCCTGGAGGTGGTCCCTGACAGCATAGGTGAGGGAGAGAGAGAGCTGGGAGAGAGCGGGGAGGTAGATAGGGAGAGAGGGAGGAAAGGTTACCTGATGGCATTCGCTGGCCCTTTTGTACGGTGCCTTATTCACCTGAACTGATTTACACAGTAGCTTCATTGTCAGACTAAACAGAGTTTTTCAAAGTACTTTGTCAAGGTAGAAAGAGGAGGAAGGGAAGCGCTACTAAGGTACACAGTAGTAGATGTTGGTAGACAGAAGGTGCTCTTTGGTCAAAGGGGTGAATTGGTCAACAAAAAGAAAGGAGGACCAAGGCACTCTTCATATAATTAATTAAAATACCTTTATTAGTATGGCATGTTCAATAGAAAGAAGATATTTTTTTTCATCTGACGCGTTTCGGCTGCATGGCCTTTGTCAGGTGTGCTAGTAGACCCATGGACATTGGGCATTTTCATTGCTTGGATGTAATAGAAGGTAATGCACAAACAACCATACTGCCCCCTACTGGGGAAATGATACCTATAAACTGACTCAAAGGCTTGTAATGGTGATTGACCTGGGTCGTGTTCATTAGGCACCATATGGACAAAAACAGACCAAAAAAAAGGGGCCCGAACTTGTCCAATAAGAAACACGTTTTAATGAATATGACCCAGGTGACTAAATGGTGTTTGTTGTGTTTCTAGGCTCTCTGAAGCAGCTGTCCATCCTGAAAGTGGACCAGAACCGACTGACCCACCTGAGTGACTCCATAGGAGAGTGTGAGAACCTGACGGAACTCGTACTGACCGAGAACCTCTTACAGGTACACAACCGTTGCATTTAGAACCCATTTTAGAACCATAGTTCTCTGGCTCAGAACAAATGTACAGTACTATACGTGTCTTGGCCGGGAGTCTCGGAACATGTCCTTTCAATAACTCCCTTGAGAAGCATCATTTTTTATGTCCATTCAATTATTCATTTTTAATGATTGTTATTTTTTATTCTGTAGACTCTGCCTCGCTCGCTGGGCAAACTGAAGAAGCTGACCAACCTGAATGTGGACCGCAACCGGCTGGGCGGCGTGCCTGATGAGCTGGGCGGTTGTGCCAGCCTCAACGTGCTCTCCCTCAGAGACAACCGCGTGGCCAAACTGCCCGCCGAGCTGGCTGACGCCACCGAGCTCCACGTTCTGGACGTGGCAGGGAACAGGTAACCCCTCTACACCCCATATAGGTCCCGCAAATCACTGGTGTTGGTAGACTTCTCTCCTGTAACAACGTATCTAGTGACTCCACTTCTCAAGTAGTCCGAGCTTTGCTTGATCCTTTATCAAGTCTCTAATAATAAAATTAATGCAATTTAGCAGACTCCTTTTTTCCCCCCAAAGCGACTTACAGTAGTGCATGCATATATGTTCATATGGGTGGCCCCAGCAGGAATGGAGCCCATGATCCTGACGTTGCAAACGCAGTGTTCTACCAACTGAGCCACACCTGACTATTCTTCAGAAGAGTACTTTCCATATGTTTTTTCCCATGTTGTTGTGGTGTTCCCAGGTTACAGAACCTGCCGTTTGCCCTGGCCAACCTCAACCTGAAGGCCATGTGGCTGGCAGAGAACCAGTCCCAGCCCATGCTCAAGTTCCAGACGGAGGACGACGACAGCACCGGGGAGAAGGTGCTCACCTGCTACCTGCTGCCCCAGCAGCCCTCCCCCAGCCTGGGTGAGTTAGCCCTACACCTACCTCTTGATGGACATAATCTTCCTCCTCCTCTCTCACTACCTCTATCACGCTCTGTTCTCCATCTCAACCTTTTCCTGGGCTATTCACTATTTACCATCTTAACCGCCCTCTCCTCCTTCACTGCGTATCATCTTCCATTTACTTCCTCTTAACATAGGAGCTGCACTGGGGTGTTGCAAAATCAGTCGTTTTTTTTAACCTGTGACGCTGGAAACGTAACTTTTGGCCAGCGCGAGCAGGGCGCAAGCCACTTTATCAAGTTATCAGGCGTGAGCTGCGTATCGAAATCTTGAAAATAGAACCAGATTGTAATTTTTTCACCGAGCAGCACGTTCCTCTCCCAGAGTCGTTCTTGCTCTCCTGTCACTCTCAACCCAAATGTTCTTAAGATCACTTCTCATAACTCCCCTGTACCACAAAGATTACCGTTTTAATCCAGGAAAAGGGATTATCTTGTTAGCTGCTGGAAGGTCCCACCTGTTCTGTAACCCAGTCCCTCTCTCCATCCTGTCTCCCTACAGAGAACCTGCTGCAGAACAGTGTGGACGATAGCTGGATAGACAGCAACCTGAACCGTGTGTCAGTTATCCAGTTCCAGGAGGAGACCACCAAGCAGGACGAGGACGATGAGGCGGCTGCAGAGCGCAGGGTAAGACTACTAATACACTTATAAATATACAATACATATACAGTGCCTTCAGAAAGTATTCCCACCCCTTGACCTTTTCCACATTTTGTTGTTACAAAGTGGGATAAAAATTATCAAAAAATGCAACAATGTGGAAAACATTTATGGGAAATAAAACACTAATCTACTGTATCTTGATTAGATAAGTATTCAACCCCCTGAGTCAATACATGTTAGATTCACCTTTGGCAGCGATTACAGCTGTCTGTCTTTCTGGGTAAGTCTCTTAAGAGCTTTCCACACCTGGATTGTGCATTATTCTTTTCAAAATTCTTTAAGCTCTGTCAAATTGGTTGTTGATCATTGCTAGACAACCATTTAAAGGTCATACTTTAGATTTTCAAGCAGATTTGTCAAAACTGGAACTCAACATTCACTGTCTTCTTGGTAAGCAACTCCAGTGTAGATTTGGCCTTTTGTTTTAGGTTATTGTCCTGCTGAAAGGTGAAGTCATCTCCTAGTGTCTGGTGGAAAGCAGACTGAACCAGGTTTTCCTCTAGGATTTTGCCTGTGCTTAGCTCCATTCAGTTTCTTTTTTTATCCTAAAAAACTCCCCAGTCCTTAACGATTAGAAGCATGACCATAACATGATGCAGCCACCACTATGCTTGAAAATATGGAGAGTGGCACTCAGTAATGTGTTTTATTGGATTTGCCCCAAACATAACACTTTGTGTTCAGGACAGAAAGTTAATTGCTTTGCCACATTTTTGTGCCTTGTTGCAAACAGGGTGCATTTTTTTGAATGTTTTTATTCTGTACAGGCTTCCTTCTTTTCACTCTGTCAATTAGGTTAGTATTGTGGCGTAACTACAATGTTGTTGATCCATCCTCAGTTTTCTCCTATCACAGCCATTAAACTCTATAACTGTTTTTTGAAGTCACTTTGGCCTCATGGTGGAATCCTTGAACGGTTTCCTTCCTCTCCGGCAACTGAGTTAGGAAGGGCACCTGCATCTTTATAGAGACTGGGTGTATTGATACACCATCCAAAGTGTAATTAATAACTTCACCATGCTCAAAGGGATATTCAATGTCTGCTTTTTTATTTTTACCCATCTACCAATAGGTGCCCTTGTTTGCAAGGCATTGGAAAACCTCCCTTGTCTTTGTGGTTGAATCTGTGTTTGAAATTCACTGCTCGACTGAGGGACCTTACAGATAATTGTATGTGTGGGGTACAGAGATGAGGTAGTCATTCAAAAATGTGTAACACTATTATTGCACTCAGTGAGTCCATGCAATTTGTGACTTGTTAAGCTAATTTTTACTCCTGAACTTATTTAGGCTTTAAAAAACGTATTGACTCAAGACATTTCAGCTTTTCATTTGTAATGAATTTGTAAAATGTTTGAAAAACACAATTCCACTTTGACATTATGGGGTATTGTGTGTAGGCCAGTGACGACACGTCTCTATTTAATCCATTTGAAATTCAGGCTGTAACATTATTTTTTTTAGCCAAGGGGTATGAATACTTTCTGAAGCCACTGCATGTAATACATGTATTTTTTATGTATATATTTTTTTTGGTATTTTGACACTTTCTTTAGACAATTATGAAACGAGAGCGGTATACAGGCAGGCGGGAGATTGAACCCTCTTGAGGAGCTTCCTTCATGGGATTCGTGCACTGCACAAACCAACACATTTTAAAATGAAGCACTCTATGGCTGGTTCATAACTTAGCTTCCTCTCATTGTCCTTTCTTTCCTTTCCGTTGTGACCGCTGATCTGACAGGGCAGATGGTAGCGAGACGTCCAGTCAGAAAATCAGTAGCAGCCTCCATTCCAGTCATAGTTTCAGCAGCTCAGTCTTTGAGTTTCCTTGAGTCCGTTTGTTGTACTTTGTCCTTGGGTCTAATTTACAGTTTGCGGAGGTCTTTTTGAGGAGGTCTCCTTGTGTGTCTGTAATTGACTGTCTGTAGATGAACTGTCAGTCTGGGGAATTTACAGATTCTCGTGTGCTTGTGTGTCTGTTCAGGGTCTCCAGCGCCGGGCAACTCCCCACCCCAGTGAGCTGAAGGTGATGAAGAAGGTGATTGAGGAGAGGAGGAACGAGCCCTACATATCAAGGCCTGATGGAGAGACGGAGTCTCCTGGTACTGAGGTACAACACACCACTGACACACCACTGTACATCCTACATGCCACCGTACTTGAGATCCGTGAGTGAAACTTTTCACGCAAATGTAAATGGAAGGTCACATTCCAAATGGCACCCTATACCCTGTATAGCGCGCTTCTATGGGCCCTGGTCAAAAGTAATGGACTATAGATCATATAAAATCAAATCAAATCAAATTTTATTGGCCACATGCGCCGAATTCAACAGGTGCAGACATTACAGTGAAATGCTTACTTACAGCCCTTAACCAACAGTGCATTTATTTTTTATAAAAAAAGTAAAATAAAACAACAACAAAAAAGTGTTGAGAAAAAAAGAGCAGAAGTAAAATAAAATAACAGTAGGGAGGCTATATATACAGGGGGGTACCGGTGCAGAGTCAATGTGCGGGGGCACCGGCTAGTTGAGGTAGTTGAAGTAATATGTACATGTGGGTAGAGTTAAAGTGACTATGCATAAATAATTAAGAGTAGCAGCAGCGTAAAAAGATGGGGTGGGGGGGCAGTGCAAATAGTCCGGGTAGCCATGATTAGCTGTTCAGGAGTCATATGGCTTGGGGGTAGAAGCTGTTGAAAAGTCTTTTGGACCTAGACTTGGCACTCCGGTACCGCTTGCCGTGCGGTAGCAGAGAGAACAGTCTATGACTAGGGTGGCTGGAGTCTTTGACAATTTTTAGGGCCTTCCTCTGACACCGCCTGGTATAGAGGTCCTGGATGGCAGGAAGCTTGGCCCCAGTGATGTACTGGGCCGTACGCACTACCCTCTGTGCCTTGCGGTCGGAGGCCAAGCAGTTGCCATACCAGGCGGTGATGCAACCAGTCAGGATGCTCTCGATGGTGCAGCTGTATAACTTTTTGAGGATCTGAGGACCCATGCCAAATCTTTTCAGTCTCCTGAGGGGGAATAGGCTTTGTCGTGCCCTCTTCACGACTGTCTTGGTGTGTTTGGACCATGATAGTTCGTTGGTGATGTGGACACCAAGGAACTTGAAGCTCTCAACCTGTTCCACTACAGCCCCGTCGATGAGAATGGGGGCGTGCTCAGTCCTCTTTTTTTCCTGTAGTCCACAATCATCTCCTTTGTCTTGGTCACGTTGAGGGAGAGGTTGTTATCCTGGCACCACACGGCCAGGTCTCTGACCTCCTCCCTATAGGCTGTCTCATCGTTGTCGGTGATCAGGCCTACCACTGTTGTGTCGTCGGCAAACTTAATGATGGTGTTGGAGTCGTGCCTGGCCATGCAGTCATGGGTGAACAGGGAGTACAGGAGGGGACTGAGCACGCACCCCTGAGGGGCCCCCGTGTTGAGGATCAGCGTGGCAGATGTGTTGTTACCTACCCTTACCACCTGGGGGCGGCCCGTCAGGAAGTCCAGGATCCAGTTGCAGAGGGAGGTGTTTAGTCCCAGGATCCTTAGCTTAGTGATGAGCTTTGAGGGCACTATGGTGTTGAATGCTGAGCTGTAGTCAATGAATAGCATTCTCACGTAGGTGTTCCTCTTGTCCAGGTGGGAAAGGGCAGTGTGGAGTGCAATAGAGATTGCATAATCTGTGGATCTGTTGGGGCGGTATGCAAATTGGAGTGGGTCTAGGGTTTCTGGGATAAGTGTGTTGATGTGAGCCATGACCAGCCTTTCAAAGCACTTCATGGCTACAGACGTCAGTGCTACGGGTCGGTAGTCATTTAGGCAGGTTATCTTAGTGTCCTTGGGCACGGGGACTATGGTGGTCTGCTTGAAACATGTTGGTATTACAGACTCAGTCAGGGACATGTTGAAAATGTCAGTGAAGACACTTGCCAGTTGGTCAGCACATGCTCGGAGTACACGTCCTGGTAATCTGTCTGGCCCTGCGACATTGTGAATGTTGACCTGCTTAAAAGTCTTACTCACATCGGCTACGGAGAGCGTGATCACATAGTCATCCGGAACAGCTGGTGCTCTCATGCATGCTTCAGTGTTGCTTGCCTTGAAGCGAGCATAGAAGTGGTTTAGCTCGTCTGGTAGGCTTGTGTCACTGGGAAGCTCGCGGCTGTGCTTCCCTTTTGTAGTCTGTAATAGTTTTCAAGCCCTGCCACATCCGACGAGCGTCAGAGCCGGTGTAGTACGATTCAATCTTAGTCCTGTATTGACTCTTTGCCTGTTTGATGGTTCGTCGGAGGGCATAGCGGGATTTCTTATAAGCGTCCGGGTTAGAGTCCCGCTCCTTGAAAGCGGCAGCTCTACCCTTTAGCTCAGTGCGGATGTTTCCTGTAATCCATGGCTTCTGGTTGGGGTATGTACGTACGGTCACTGTGGGGACGACATCATCGATGCACTTATTAATGAAGCCAGTGACTGATGTGGTGTACTCCTCAATGCTATCTGAAGAATCCCGGAACATGTTCCAGTCTGTGATAGTAAAACAGTCCTGTAGCTTAGCAAGGGAATAGGGTGCCATTTGGGGGACACATAAAGTAATGCTTGTGTATCGCAAGTAAGAAGTATCAGCCTCATGGGTCATGCAGTTTAGAGAGAATGGTTTATTTTCAATAAGACAACATTACATGGCAGCTAATGCTAGCAGCTAATGCTAAATTATTTGACACTATTAAATATTTTGATAAATAGACAATGTACAAGAATTATCCATCAACACAATAAAATCTACACATTTTAAATACATACATTCTGGAAAAAACGTCAGTGCTGTGGGTATGGTTCATACAGATCACAGGTAAAGGTGTAACGTTGAAACAGAATCTAAGTGTGTACCTGTTGGCCATTTATCCAGGATGTTGTTCTAATGATTCTGACGTGTGATCGGTGGTTGCAGGAGAAGCGTCTGAGCAATCTGTCCAATCAGAGCCACGACTCTGCGGCGTCCAACAGCACGGCCTCTGCCAACTCTCACGAGGAGAGGCGGTGTCTGATGACCACAGCGGGTGAGAGCCTAGTGGGTGGGCATGGCGAACAGGAGGAGGAGGAGGAGCTAGACGAGATGGAGGTGGAGTATGTAGAGGTGAGTTTCACTACTACGACAGTCTCTGATACAATCGCCTCTCTTAATACTGGAGCTGTCATTTAAGACCTGGAGTTTCTTAGCTAGGAAAAACACTGTGCCTTAGTTATACCATTTTTCCTGGTAAGGTCATCGAAATAGCCATGACTAGTGAGACGCATCCTTGTCTTCAATACGATCCTTTCCCTCCTGCTCTTTCTTTCTCTCCCGTCACTCACACCATCCTTTCCCTTCTTCCGCCAGCCCACGGTGCACTTTGCAGAGGAGCCCATCTACCAGGGTGGGGATGAGGACGGTGAGGATGAGGAGGGTGAGGATGGGGTCCCATGCAGCGACGTAGAGGAACAGAGGCCCCAGTTCCCCACGGAGAAGCAGCGTCTGATCAGGAAGGACACGCCGCACTACAAGAAGCACTTCAAGATCACCAAGCTGCCCAAACCTGAGGCGGTGGCCGCGTTACTGCAGGGCTTCAGCCCCGACGCACACCTGGCCCAACACCCCACCTCGCACCACCCTGACCCCGAGGAGGAGGAGGAGGAGGAGGAGGAAGAAGAAGAGGAAGAGGAGGAGGAGTGTATGGTTACTCCACAGCGCCACAACAGGATAGAAGAGCCAGAGCTGGAGGATAGGAGTCTGCTTCATGTCAACTCTTCCCTGCAGCCGGTCAAGGTAAACGGGGCTCGGGGTGGGCTGGGGTGGGGGGGGGTCAGGGAATGGGGGGTAGGAAACACACATTTACAATGCAGGCTACATAGTTCATAATGAGTAGAGCTGTAGTATAAAACTGAAACGTACACCAGACCTGCCAACCTGCACGCATTTTGCATACTATGCATACAATTTGAGGTCAAAGTAAGCTGGTATGAAAAACTACCCTAAAATATGCAAAAATAGGCTTCTAGTTTACACATATTTTTTTTACTCAGCCATCTGAAGTTGCAGCTGAGCCTATCAGAGGATTTGGGCGAGGAGAACGAATCTCTAGCTCTCTTCTCCGGCCCGCTCGTAGTACTTTTTTCATCCCTGGAGCTGGATGGAAGCTCTCCACTTCGTCCGTTGATACGACTGATGTATGTGTGAGGAAAAAGGGTAGGGGAAATGGAGAACGAATTGTTTGCCAAATACATTTCCCCAACTTGTATGTGTTAGTCAAGCACATAAACATTGTTATTTCGTAGTTAGCGCCTTAGCTATGGCGTCATTACGACGAAGGTATTTAGCTACAGCGTTTAGTCAACTAAGTGACCACATGCTTTGATGTCCGCATTGCGAGCGCATTGATGAGAAAGGAAACCTGTGCGGTGTTGCGGTGGTTCAGTGCGCGTCGCTGTGTAGATGGAAGCAGACATTGCAGAAGGAGCTATTCCGTTAATACCGTCCTTCACAGAAAGTTATGTTAGACTTAAATGATATTATTACTTAAAGATTAGTAGGCTTATGTTAAAGAATCAGTTGTTGATCTGTCCTCTTGATATAGCTGTATGTCAACAGTAGGCTGCTGATGTTCACCAATGACAACAACATAATGAATGAATGGCCTGGTAGTCAGACCTAATTTGATGTCAGGGATGGAGATCTGAAACATGCTCATATAGGCCTAGTTCAGTTGTTTCATCTTCCAAATAGCCTACAGTAAGATAGACTACTACATTGCATCCGGTAATTTAATTATTCCAAATGTTCTCCCCAAACAAAATTTCAAATTTTTACAGTTCACGTTTTCACTAAACTATTCACATAAAGACACCTATTAATGACAATAATCATTACCCCTACATTTAACCTAGAAAAATGTGAAAGTGTCATTGAGACCACCTCAATTTCATTTAGGATCAAACACAATACTTTGTATTGGCTATATTGTTTGATATCATTTAAGACTCTAGGTTTCAGGAAATGGCAGTTACAGGTTTTTCAATAATCCAAAAATACACGTATTTCCTGAGGGGGAAGTTGACTGACCCCCTGTGGACCCCCCCACCCACCCACCCAACCAACCAACCTTAGGCCTACATCAGGACAACCTGGGCTAGTTTTCCTTGAGTGTTTTTTGCCCTCATGAAGCTGACAGACAGTTGAATAAAGCTTTTGCACACCCGTTCTATTCATGCTGACATGTTAGTGGCCTGCTCGCCTCTATGCAAACCCTAGACACTCAAATGCATAGAAGCTCCCAGTCTGTCACCATGCAACCTGCATTCAGTTTGGACTGCACTGGATTGGATTGAGAAGGAGATTACATTGCATGCAAAGGAACAACAATTTGTTTGTTTACAGGAATGTTTGCCGGGAGTCTTAAAGTTTGCACTCGGGTGCTTTTACGTTGCTCTCTCTGTCCCACACAAGCAGGTTTTTCTCTGACATTCACAGATGGCGGTAGTCGGTAACCTGATCAAAGACATATAATAACTAACAAGAGTGGACTCTCTCATTAACAACATTTGATAAACGTTTGTAAATGTCGTCAAACAGACTGACAGTTTACAAATGGACAACCAGCACAAAACAAATCCCTTGTCAGTTGTTTAAATGCTTCAGACATGGACACATTTCACCCTTTCAGTCCTGACTATGTAACAAATGGCACCCTATTCCCTTTATAGTGCACTACTTTTGACCAGAGCCCTAGCCATATGAGCCTTGGTCAAAAGTCATACACTATATAGGGAATAGGGTGCCATTTGGAATGCAAGCATGCGTTTATCCACACACTTCCCAGTCTACTCAGAGTGGAGCTCCATCTTGTGGCTGCTCTGAGCTCTCGCATCAAGTTTCCCGGCTCTCTTGGACCAGTTGTCAATAATATCAATGATAAAATCTATTAATACAAAGTGATAGTCTATCAAATGACGAATCCCCACCCCATCAGCTGTTCACTAGACTCCTATGCTGGCCTCCTGCTGGCCTCCTGCTGGCCTCCTGCTGGCCTCCTGCTGGCCTCCTGCTGGCCTCCTGCTGGCCTCCTGCTGGCCTCCTGCTGGCCTCCTGCTGGCCTCCTGCCCTAAAGTCCCCTGCACCATGCCTCTGTCTGCCCACCTCAGTACTATGCTTCTCACCATATCATTTGCTGTCTCCTGTTCTGTTTTTAATCGGTTAATGACTTTTCCCTGACCTGCCTTCCTACATTTGTGTGTGTGAGAAAGTGTATACTGTGGCTCCTGAATTGTATGATTCAAATTGATTATTAATCGTAATCACCACTAGAGTTGCAACCTAATATGCAGAAAATGAGTGGGGTGTGTATGATATGGTGTATGTGTATGTGTGTGTCTATGCTTGTTGGTCTGCAGACCATCCGGAATGTGTCTTGGCAGAGGTGGAAATGTTGAGACCCAGACAAACTGATATCATTTACAAAGTCTTGTTGGAGTACGGTATGCACCTACATAACCTATTTTCTAACAATTCTGCAGAAGATTTCAATCTTAAAAGATAACAACACATCAATGGCTTAGAACAATTAGATTAGCATTTTTCCCATCTAGCTACTATTTTTAAAAGGCTGTCTAGATCTGGAATTGACTTGTAATTGCTTAATGGCTGATTTTAGATTTTTTTTTTTATAATCTGGTTTTTGGGGTTGTTGAATGATTGACAAGTACAACTAAATCTGAGAGACTACTGCACATTACAACATATACTGCACAGGTAAAAAGGTTTACTGTGGTGTCTATCTATAGGCTAGAGGGAACTTTGCTTTGGGAGCCACTGCTTTCTTTCCCCCATTTCTCTTTCTGCACACAAGCTGCCCTCCCCGTGTGGCCTGTAGCTCATCTTATCCTGGGTCTCAAGTTTCCACCCCTGCCTGCATCTGCTTCTGGTGGCTCGGGAGTGAGTGATGTGTGGGACTGGTGTTACCACTGTTCAAATGACCTCCACTGGAAATCAAATTGGCCTTAATAATTGTCCCTACTTCACACTCTATACAATAGTGGATATTACCTTTTTGGGTTTATCACAGTGGCTGAATGAATGTGTGTGTGTGTGTGTGTGTGTGTGTGTTACTGTTCTTTTGAAGTGTGTGAGTTTTTGTTCTGTTCTGTTTTTGATTGGATTTATCTGTTTCGTTTTGGTTGGAGTATGCTTGTGTGCATATTAGTTACTTTGGCCTCACTAATCCGCATGCCTCTTGCTGGTTCCTGTCCTAACAGGGGGTGTCATTTGATCAAGTCAATAATCTGCTGATTGAGCCTGCTCGAATTGAGGAGGAAGAGGTCTGTACCTACTCTCTTTCACTCCATCCACTCCCGCTCTCTCTCGTTCTCTCTCCTTCCCCCACTCACCCATTCACCCACCCGCTGGCTCTCAGAAGGGGGAAAAAAACAACCAATGATTAATCCAAGCCAATCGCCATGCAAACGCCCACCATAACTCCCCATCGGGCCATCAGCGTAATAGAATTTGAAGGGGAGGATGCAGGAGTAACACTGTTATATGGCCAAAGGGTTATAGGATTCAAGTAATATATATATATATATAAAACAATATGGTTATACAATTGTAATGGAGTTATATGTAGGTGGTAAACAAGTGTTTACCCATCAATGACGTCCTGCCCTATTCTCAGGTTCTACCACGCTGTTGCTCGTCCTTCTCCCCCCTCCTCCTCCTCCGGTTCAGGCTGTGGGGCCCTGGAGTGAGTGGGCTGCTGTCTGTGATGGAGGAGGTCCATCTTCTTTCAGCACCGTTACTCAACCGGTGTGTCCAGCAGGATCTGGCCCACATATTGCAACTTCTAACCAGGAGAAATGTATTTTGTAAAAGATATATATAAGACATCTGAAATAGTTGAAGGATTTCTTTGTGAGAACGAATGTGCATTATGAAAAAATTTTAAGCTGTTCCTCAGTATGGTACCACGCCCTACATCTATCATGATGTCAAAGGAACACGCTGGCTCTTTCCAGTCATTTTAGTCCAGAGGGTAAGCACTTTGCTAAACGGTCTGCACCGCTGAATAGCTCAAGAACCACAAAGAAGCTTATCAGAACATAAAGGCCCAGTGCAGTCAAAAACATGATTTTCCTGTGTTTTATATATTTTTCCACACTGAGGTTGGAATAATACTGTGAAATTGTGAAAATGATCATAATGCTCTTTTAGTGTAAGAGCTGTTAGAAAAGACCACCTGAAATTTCACATTTTATTTTGTGGGATGGAGTTTTGGCCTGCATGGTGACATCAGGTGGTAAATTAGTTAATAGACCAGGGGTTCCCAAACTTTCTTGGCCCACGATCCTCATTTTGATATTAAAATCTGTGAGGTGTAAGGCTAGTTGGGAGCTGCATGAACATGGTTATGCCTAACATTTTTAGAACCATTAGACCAGAACCTTGATGCTATTTGACGTCTAAGTTTAAACATTAGTCTGACAGTATTTCAATCTGAAGACAGTATGGTTTGAAGTGACTGAAATGCATCAGAAAGGTATTGCGAAGTTCAGAAGGTCATCAGGCAAAAATGTTGTATGATATTCTGTGTAGAAAAGAACATCAATGCTGTTATTTTCCCTCCAGTCTGATTTAGTGCATGGTCTTGTCCACTAGGTTCTAACGGCTTGTGGGCATAGTAGAGGCATAATATGTTGTAGCTTAAAGCATTCAAAAGATGAAGCCACATTTGTAGAAAGAAAAACGCTTTGTTTATTACAACTGCGTCTAGCGGCTACTGGAGGTTACTGACGTAACCCTGGTTATATGAACCAAGCACAAATTCTCAAGGGAATCAGTAAATTGAAATTCATTAGGCCCTAATCTATGGATTTCACATGACTGGGCAGGGGCGTAGCCATGGGTGGACCTGGGAGGGCATAGGCCCACCCACTGAGGAGCCATGCCCAGCCAATCACAATTCGTTTTTCCCCACAAAAGGGCTTTATTACAGACAGAAATACTCCTCAGTTTCATCAAATCTTGGGTGAGAACCGCCTTCCTTCAGCCAGGGCATTGAAAATGGGTCGTGGTTGGGTATTCCAGCATGACAATGACCCAAAACACATGGCCAAGGCAACAAAGGAGTGGCTCAAGAAGAAGCACATTAAGGTCCTGGAGTGGCCTAGCCAGTCTCCAGACCTTAATCCCATAGAAAATCTGTGGAGGGAGCTGAAGGTTCGAGTTGCCAAACGTCAGCCTCGAAACCTTAATGACTTGGAGAAGATCTGCAAAGAGGAGTGGGACAAAATCCCTCCTGAGATGTGTGCAAACCTGGTGGCCAACTACAAGAAACGTCTGACCTCTGTGATTGCCAACAAGGGTTTTGCCACCAAGTACTAAGTCATGTTTTGCAGTGGGGTCAAATACTTATTTCCCTCATTAAAATGCAAATCAATTTATAACATTTTTGAGATTTTTTTGTTGTTATTCTGTCTCTCACTGTTCAAATAAACCTACCATAAAAATTATAGACTGATCATGTCTTTGTCAGTGGGCAAACGTACAAAATCAGCAGGAGATCAAATACTTTTTTCCCTCACTGTATCTAAGTAATAATGAGATACAACATACTGATTATTTACTTTGGGTGGCTGTTCCTTTGGAGGAATGATAGTTGGCCTTGGTGACTTAGTCTGTGCATTTCTGGTGAGGATGCCTATGGAATGGTTGGCATGTGCATATTGTGCATCTGCGTGGTTGCATGAGCGTTCTGCAACGGTGACAACGAGTTTGGGAGAGAACAGAGCCTTGTTGACGACGACACACTGGAATTAACCTCCACTGCCTTCTTCCCCCTACCCCGGAACACAGCACTCTTTCACTTCACTATTTCTTTTATCTTCTCTTGCTCCCACTTACAGTTGAAGTGGGAAGTTTACATACACCTTAGCCAAATACATTTAAACTCAGTTTTTCACAATTCCTGACATTTAATACTAGTAAAAATTCCCTGTCTTAGGTCAGTTAGGATCACCACTTTATTTTAAGAATGTGAAATGTCAGAATAATGGTAGAGTGATTTATTTCCGCTTTTATTTCTTTCATCACATTCCCAGTGGATCAGAAGTTGACATACACTCAATTAGTATTTGGTAGCATTGCCTTTAAATTGTTTAACTTGGGTCAAACGTTTCGGGTAGCCTTCCACAAGCTTCCCACAATAAGTTGGGTGAATTCTGGCCCATTCCTCCTGACAGAGCTGGTGTAACTGAGTCAGGTTTGTAGGCCTCCTTGCTCGCACACGCTTTTTCTGTTCTGCCCACAAATGTTCTATAGGATTGAGGTCAGGGCTTTGTGATGACCACTCCAATACCTTGACTTTGTTGTCCTTAAGCCATTTTGCCACAACTTTGGAAGTATGCTTGGGGTCATTGTCCATTTGGAAGACCCATTTGCGACCAAACTTTAACTTCTGACTGATGTCTTGATGTTGCTTCAATGTATCCACATAATTTTCCTTCCTCATGATGCCATCTATTTTGTGAAGTGCACCAGTCCCTCCTGCAGCAAAGCAACCCCCACAGCATGATGCCTCCACCCCCGTGCTTCACGGTTGGGATGGTGTTCTTCGCCTTGCAAGCAACCCCATTTTTCCTCCAAACATAACGATGGTCATTATGGCCAAACAGTTCTATTTTTGTTTCATCAGACCAGAAGACATTTCTCCAAAAAGAAGATCTTTGTCCCCATGTGAAGTTGCAAACCGTAGTCTGGCTTTTTTATGGCGGTTTTGGAGCAGTGGCTTCTTCCTTGCTGAGCGGCCTTTCAGGTTATGTCGATATAGGACTCGTTTTACTGCGGATATAGATACTTTTGTACCTGTTTCCTCCAGCATCTTCACAAGGTCCTTTGCTGTTGTTCTGGGATTGATTTGCACTTTTCGACCAAAGTACGTTCATCTATAGGAGACAGAACGCGTCTCCTTCCTGAGCGGTATGACGGCTGCGTGTGTCCCATGGTGTTTATACTTGCGTACTATTGTTTGTACAGATGAACGTGGTACCTTCAGGCGTTTGGAAATTGCTCCCAAGGATGAACCAGACTTGTGGAGGTGTACAATTATTTTTCTGAGGTCTTGGCTGATTTCTTTTAATTTTCCCATGATTTCAAGCAAAGAGGCACTGAGTTTGAAGGTAGGCCTTGAAATACATCCACAGGTACACCTCCAATTGACTCAAATGATGTCAATTAGCCTATCAGAAGCTTCTAAAGCCATGACATCATTTTCTGGAATTGTCCAAGCTGTTTAAAGGCACAGTCAACTTTGTGTATGTAAACTTCTGACCCACTGGAATTGTGAAATTGAAAAGTGAAATAATCTGTCTGTAAACAATTGTTGGGAAAATTACTTGTGTCATGCACAAAGTAGATGTCCTAACCGACTTGCCATAACTATAGTTTGTTAACAAGAAATGTGTGGAGTGGTTGAAAAAACGAGTTTTAATGACTCCAACCTAAGTGTATGTAAACTTCTGACTTCAACTGTATATTTCACCCTCATCCCCCACTTACTCCCACTCTGCATGGCTTGCACGGACAGCATTCACACATCCAGTTCAGACCCACACACCCCCCTTGATGTGACTGTTCCATGACAGAGTATTGTGACTTGTGTTTCATATAAAGCCCCCTCCCCAAATACACACCTCAGTGTCTGAAACTAGCCTTCATGTTTTATGTCAAAAGGATAACGTGTTTGTCGAGTCGTTTCACTATGTGTCTTTGGGCTAATGTCAATGCCTTGTGATATGATGGGTAGTTCGTTTAGTACTACCGTTAATGATATTTGGAACTGCTTCTACTCCACAATGGCCACCTTTTAATAAGTTACTGTAGCTACTCTCTGCACGGAGAGATACAAGGCAAGACTCCTGCCTTTTCTCATTCGACATACACTTGAGTTGAGTTTAGCCCTGAGACCAGAGTAGCCCCTGTCCATCTCATCTGTCTGTCCCTAGTCTGTGTCCATGCTGCATTCCCCAGATCGGCGCCACATTTTGAGTCGAGAGGGGGTTCACCCACTCCACATGACTTAATTGAAATAAATAGTCAATTAAATCCATTTACTTTCCAATCAACATTACACGTAATCACACTATCAATTGGTTCATCACAATATGCAGCCACCTTCAAATTGACATTTGACCCAAAAGTATCATCTTGTTTAAAACAATTGTCTGAAGTGGAGTGTGGTGAGCCCTCCTCCCTGCTGTCCTGGGCTGTCTATCTGAGGATAGGGCTGTCTATCTGAGGATAGGGCTGTCTATCTGAGGATAGGGCTGTTGTATGGGAAGTCTCCGCTCAGTATGCTGACCCCCTCTCCTCCATTTCCAGCACACCCTGACCATTCTACGGCAAACTGGGGGCCTGGGCATCAGCATAGCCGGAGGAAAGGGATCCACACCCTACAAGGGGGATGATGAGGTGAGGGCTGAGGACAGCTGTGGAGACTCCTAAATGTACAGATGGATTGCGTCCCAAATTCACTATATGGAATTTACTTTTTACCAGGGCCCTGGTCAAAATAGTACACTGCATAGGGAACAGTGTACTATTTGGGACGCATTCATATTCTGCGGACTGATTGGGACTGTGTACTAAAGTCTGTCTGTCCCTCCAGGGAATTTTCATCTCCAGGGTGTCTGAAGAGGGCCCTGCAGGCCAGGCTGGGGTCAAGGTGGGAGACAAACTCCTAGAGGTAAAGTGTGTGCATACGCGTGTGTGATAAGCGTATGGGTGCCCATTCTTATGGCTGTTTGCAGCCATGGTGCATTCATGGTCAAGGTCCATGAACATGCCTTTTGACTGTAGAGAGAACCATGAACCATGATCTCCGCTCCCTCCGTCTCTCTCAGGTGAACGGTGTGGCTCTCCAGGGGGCGGAGCACCACACGGCGGTAGAGGCCCTGCGCAGCTCAGGCGCTACCGTCTCCATGAGCATCCTCCGGGAGCACATGGTGGAGCCGGAGAACGCAATCACCACCACACCGCTGAGGCCCGAGGACGACTACTTCCCCCGGGAGAGACGGGCAAGCGGCCTTCCCTTTTGCATTGAGGCAGGCTCCCCCGCAGGCCCCCGACACAGGCTGTCTACCTGCCTGGTCCGCAACGACAAGGGTCTGGGCTTCAGCATTGCCGGGGGCAAAGGCTCCACAGCCTACCGCACAGGGGACATGGTGAGATTCACACACACATCCCTAGTGTGTACAGTAGACACTGAGATTCACACACGCATCCCTAGTGTGTGTATAGTAGACACAGGGAGACATACTGAGTTTCCATAACTAGGTCATGTGGTGGAGGAATATTGGGCGTTGTTCAGCACTGATGAATATTTCATCCTCCTGGTCTTAGCGGTGAAAAACCTTTTGTATGCATGTCGTGTCAGGTTGTCCCACTTCTCAAGTCAACGACACGAGACCTCTAACTGCACTAGCTACAGCATTAGAGGGTGAGTTTAAGAGTCAGGATTCGTGGATTTCCTACGTATTTCTGTATTATGCCGAGTCATAGTCGTCCCGTCGTCCCGTCCCCCACCCCTCTAAGGTTTCCTCATTCTGACAACCCCTTTTCCGGTTCCAATGTTTACAGCCATCACCAAGGAGATATGAATTGCGAGCCTTGACACCTGATAGGTCCTGTGTAACTGGGATGGGAGGGGCCAGGGGGTATTTTTGGGCCACTGCATTGGCTACATGTCCTGTACAAATACCGCTCACACAAACACACACACACACAGCTCGGGGAGTCCGCTGAGAGAAACCGAGATGCACACTTATCGCTAGAGTCTTCTTGTGCCTTTTTCTAGAATGGATGGTATCTCTGTTGAGATGGGCTAGGAGTAGGCCTGCACTTTGTCTGCACTTGTGCATGATAGTTTGGAATTGAACCATAAATACAACAGTGGAGACTGCTAAGGGGAAGACGGCTCATAATAATGTCTGGAATGGCATCAAACACATGGAAACCATGCATTTGATGTATCTGATACCATTCCACTTATTCCACTCCAGCCATTACAAGCCTCCCTAATTAACATTTTACATTTACATTTTAGTCATTTAGCAGACGCTCTTATCCAGAGCGACTTACAGTTAGTGAGTGCATACATTCTTTTTTAATTTTTCATACTGGCCCCCCGTGAGAATCGAACCCACAACCCTGGCGTTGCAAACGCCATGCTCTACCAACTGAGCTACATCCCTGCCGGCCATTCCCTCCCCTACCCTGGACGACGCTGGGCCAATTGTGCGCCGCCCCATGGGATTCGAACCTGGATCTCTAGTGGCACAGCTAGCACTGCAATGCAGTGCCTTAGACCACTGCGCCACTCGGGAGAGGTGCCACCAACCTCCTGTGAAGTCCAATGAGTTGTTTGGGCATCCTTGCAGCTTGTGACTCCTCTTTAGGTAAAGAGACTGGAGGGCTCAGGGACTTAGTGTGAGACTGTGGTGATTCTGTGGTCCTAATCTATAGCATCAGCGTTTTCTGAACCTTATTTGACTACATTAGGATATAATTATTACCATTGACCAAATATCCTTAGTTTATTTGGTAGTGCAGTGTATTAAAAGGCATTACGTCACATGCCAGCTAATTTAGTTAAGTTATTCTTGTGCTGAGATCCTGCCACAGAAATACTTCTTAACAAGCCCAAGCAAACAATTGAGGGCAGCGTTAGACCAAGGACTGAAATAAGAATGCTAGACTATATTTAGTCCAGGCTGTGTGAGGTCATCATTAATGGACATCCCCTGCTCCCCTGACTGGCAGTGATTTAACTAGCAGGAGGCATTGCAGCCCTGTTGCACCAGACTAAAGCCGTCCGCATGCTTCCCAGACTAAACAGTTCGGTAGAGTTTGTGCATATATTATGACATTTTGTGACGTTCTTTTGTTCGTTTTGGATTTCGGCAAGGGTTTTTTCGGTTGTTCGGGCATACAAAAAAAATATATCGGGGAAAGCCGAAGTCGATAGCTGAAGTCTACGCCCCTTCGTCGGCGATTGGTCAACAGTAGGGATTCTTCAATAAAGTATTTGTTGTCATTCAACGAGAGACGACTCGTTTTCATGCAAACATTTTCGTATTAAAAATACTGCACCAAACATCTTAGTTAGAAAATTAATGACAGATTTCTTGAGGTATGGCGTCTCAAAATAGACACAGAACTATTGCTGCTTTTTTCTCGTTTTTCAGGCGAAGGTCTTTAAAAGGAGTATGCGAGCACACTCGTTCAGTTCGCCTAGCTGTGTTCGGCTAGGAGCCAGCCGAACTGAAGCATGCTGACGTTTTAACCCACCACCCACTACCCCCTGGGTAACTGCGTTCACAGCTAGCAGACATGTCACTGTATATCAGTGGGAACCAACCTTTTGAGTCAAGATCACTTTCACAGTCAAAAATCAAGCCAAGCTCTACCGCTCAGATTTTTTTAAGGATCAGACCCTTCTTTTCAATTTCCGCCTAAAATGACACCCAAATCGAACTGCCTGTAGTTCAGGACCTGAAGCAAGGATATGCATATTCTTGGTACTATTTGAAAGGAAACACTTTGAAGTTTGTGGAAATTTGAAATTAATGTAGGAGAACATAACACAATAGATCTGGTAAAAGATAAAACAAACAAAAATACATAAGTTTTCTATTTTTATTTTTGTTGCATCATCTTTGACATGAAAAAGCCATACATTCAGATAGGAAGCTGGAGGTAATTTAGATGTGGTCTACAAGAGGGCAACAGTGTATGTGCAAAGTTTGACTTATACCTTCAAGAATGAGGGGGCTACATAACATTTAGCATGAAGTCAACCAGGTGTCCCTCACCAGTTTGCCCAAATGTACCCAAATGGCCTCCAAGTGGCTGAATTGGTCAATTGATAAATTTTCATTTTCAAGCACATAACTATAGAGAACATACAAAATGCTATGGTAATAAAAAATACAAGTTTACACACTCCCATGAATGTAATATATGATGGATCATTAGTCCCCCTACATAAGACACTAACATTCACACATCTAGATGGCCGGGCGGGGTGGGTGTGCTGCCATAGACAGCAGCAGGGGGTCTGACTGAATGAACCAGTTTCTACTAGAGGACTTGAATGTGGACTCTTTGGTGTTGGCACCCAGAGGTCATCTGAGTCAGAGTCTCTAGCACTATAGAAGATTTTTTTAAATTCAGTAAGAACTCAAGTTTACTATTATTTTATTGAACCTTTATTTTAGCAGGGGGTGAGCCTGCATCAATTATATTAGCAGGGGGGTGAGCCCTAGCCAATGTGTATTTTATGTTGACTGTGGTTTTCGAGTGCCCTATTTACTATTGGTAAACATATTTCATTATAGTGATTTTATATATATATATATATATATATATATATAGCAATCAAATACAAATATCAAATGAATAATATGCAACCATTTAAACAACTGCATGAGAAGAAAGTATTTTACTTAGCAGTCTAAAGTTACGTCTTTCCCATCCAAAAGAAATCAGCGTGAGTCTACAGTGTAATCACTAACTGAGTCCTCATCAATTTCTATGTTTCTTTCCCTGCAATAATATCATCCAAATCTGTATACTTGGTCTTCGATTGATTTTTCCCTGTTTTATTAGCCATGTTCTACTTTTCTAAAATAGCAATAAACTTGGTAGAACTGAGCGTGCGTGCATAATACGAGTCCCTCTTTGTTCTGTCGATTTTATCTGCCCGATGTATGTTGTTGCGCGCGAGCTCAGCACAATGGCTTTTACTCAGAGAAAGGACCATCACATACTCCTGTAAAGCCCAGCTCATTGGCTATCTAGTTAGCTATGTTTCAAAACGACAGGTGGTCATTGGACTAAGATACAGTCAATCAAGTGAACACCGCCCATCTCATTAGTGCATAATCATGTCAATCCTTGGTGGGCTAATATACCTTTTGTTTAGCCAATGTGTCATGCAGAATCATGAAACGAGTTCGGTCGCCTTATAGAGTATCTGAGGACTGCAGAAAAACCGAACTTGACTGGGTGAAACAAGGTGTAGCGTTTATATTACGTTTAAATGTTTAAAAATGAAATGCCAAGAGTGTGTGCAAAGCTGTCATCAAGGCAAATGGTGGCTATTTGAAGAATCTCAAATATAAAATATATTTGTATTTGTTAAACACTATTTTGGTTACTACATGATTCCATATGTGTTATTTCATAGTTTTGATGTCTTCACTATTATTCTACAATGTAAAAAAATAGTACAAAATAAAGAAAAACCCTTGAATGAGTAGGTGTGTCCAAACTTTTGACTGGTAGTGTATTTCCACTTTGACATTATGGGGTATTGTGTTTGGCCAGTGACAAAAAAATCTCAATTGAATCCGTTTTAAATTCAGATTGTAACACAACAAAATGTGTAAAGAGTCAAGGGGTGTGAATCATTTCTGAAGGCTTAAATCTCAATTTCATGCACTCATATTAGACATTCATTAGAACCAAGATGATGTGCACGGTCATTGGCTTGCATCCCAAATGCCACCCTATTCCCTACGTAGTGCACTACTTTTTACCAGAGCTGTACTATATAGGGAATAGGCTGCCATTTAGGACACAGACATGATGACATTATGAACCGTCTTCTGACTCCTGTGCCACGTGTCTGTCTGTCTCTGCAGGGGATCTACATCTCGCGGATCGCTGAGGGAGGGGCGGCCCACAGAGACCGCATGCTCCGAGTAGGGGACAGGGTCATCACCGTGAGTACCCCTCCACTCCTGTTTTAGCCCCATGGAAACGTCCCAAATGGCACCCTATCCCTTTTGACCAGTACACTTTATAGGGAATAGGTTGCTAATTGGTACACCGCCCATGTTCTTCTCTCGCTCTGTGAACTTCATGCCAAACACACCAACCAAGCACACACACGTTAGATAGTGTGGTGAGTGATCTCATCCTCAGACTCACAATATGGTTGCCACCCGTTGACTACTCCCAAATCAAACACAATTACATTCACCGGACAGTTTATTAGGTACACCCATCTAGTACCGGGTCGGACCCCCCTTTACCTCCAGAACAGTTTCTGCAGATTAAACGGGCTGCGAACAGCCTGTTCCATCTCATCCCAAAGATGCTCTATTGGGTTGAGATCTGGGGACTGCACAGGCCACTCAAGTAAACTGAACTCGCTGTCATGTTCCAGGCAGTGTTTTTCCACTCCTCTTTTGTCTAGTGTTGGTGATGGCGTGCCCACTAGAGCCGCTTCTTCTTGTTTGTAGCTGATAGGAGTGGAACCCGGTGTGGTCGTCTGCTGCAATAGCCCATCCATGACTACAGATTGACAGGTTGTGCGTTCCAAGATGCCGTTCTGCACACCACTGTTGTACTGCGCCGTTATTTGTCTGTTTGTGGCCCGCCTGTTAGCTTGCACAATTTTTGCCATTCTCCTTCGACCTCTCATCAACGAGCTGTTTCCGCCCACAGGACTGCCGCTGACTAGATGTTTTTTGTTTGTCACACCATTCTCTGTAAACCCTAGACCAGGGTTCCCCAACTGCCGAATTTGGCAAACGGGTGCTTTGATTTGGCCACAAAGTTCTCTGAGCAAAGAAATTTATAATAAAATAAATGTTTTATTTTATTTTCATTGTTGGACATAAGACTGTAGAAACACCAGGAAATCAGCTCCAAGTTATTTTGGAAATCTGTTCCCAAGGATTCCCAAGCATTATAGAGAGTTCGTATACAAATGTAAGCAAGGTTTGAAATGATTATGTTTTAGCCAAATATTATATCTGTCTGGGCTTCTTGCGGTCAATTTGCAGTCTACAAATTATTTGTAATTATGTTCCGGCCCCCCGACCATCCGCTCAAGAAAAAATCGGCCCATGGCTGAATCTAGTTGATGGTCCCTGCACTAGACACTGTTGTGCATGTCTGAGATACTGGATATGGTGCGCCAGTCACCGACGATCATACCACGCTGAAAGTCACTTAGGTCACTCATTTTGTCCATTCTAACGTTCAATCAAACAGGATGCCTGTCTGCCTGCTTTATATAGCAAGCCACGGCCACGTAACTCTGTCTGTAGGAGCGATCCGTTTTCGTGAAAGGGGGGGGGGTGTACCTAATAAACTGTGTATATGACAACCATATATGAAAACTAACTTGCACTAACACTCATCCCACTTGAGAGAATGGGCCTCTGCTTGTCCTGTGCTGCTGCTGCCAGCCCATCTAGTGTGTGTCTCAAATAGCACCCTTTTCCCTATGTAGTGCCCTATGAGCTCTGGTCCTGGTCAAAAGTAGTGCACTATGGCCTCTCGAGTGGCGCAGCGGTCTAAGGCGCTGCATCGCAGTGCTAGAGGCGTCACTACAGACCCGGGTTCGATCCCGGGCTGTATCACAACCGGCTGTGATCGGGAATCCCATAGGGCGGCACACAATTGGCCCAGCGTCGTCCGGGTTAGCTCATCGTGCTCTAGCGTCTCCTTGTGGCGGGGCGGGCGCCTGTAGGCTGACCTCGGTCGTCAGGTGAACAGTGTTTCCTCCGACCCATTGGTGCGGCTGGCTTCCAGGTTAAGCGGGCGGGTGTTAAGCGCGGTTTGGCGGGTCATGTTTCAGAGGACACATGACTCGACCTTCGCCTCTCGAGCCCGTTGGGGAGTTGCAGCGATGAGACAAGATTGGGGAGAAAAAGTGGGTAAAATAAATAAATAAGGAGTGCGCTATGCAGGGAAAAGGGTGCCCTTTGGGACGCAGCCCTAGACTAACATGACTGACTGCTGGAGTCAAGGTTCCTGCACGGTTCTTCATTGTGCCTCTCTTTACTGTGGTTATCATAGTGTTTTTATTATACAAGACCTTACCTGCTGACATAGTGCTGATTCAGAGTTGCACCCCATGCTCATATCCTTGACCATGGCTGCAAAGGTAGGGCCTTGATATGATTGCTCAATAGGCTTTTTATTTTGATTTATTTTTACCAATCCAGTGATTAATTCTATCTTGAGACATTCGTTAACCCCTTAGTTACATTTGTGTGCAGTGTGAAATAGTGTCCTCTTGTGTGTCTACAACTACTCCTGTCTTGTTCTCTCATTCTCTGTTCTGAGTCATAACCGTTTCTCTCTCTCTTGCATCTTCCCCGTCCTCCTAGGTGAGGGAAATCATAGAATGTCTTCCTGAATGATTCTGTTCCTACTTGGTCTCTCAGCTTCTCTCTTGCGCTTTCATTCTCTCTCCTCTCCCTCGCTCTCTCATTCTCTCTCCTCTCCCTCGCTCTCTCATTCTCTCTCCTCTCCCTCGCTCTCTCATTCTCTCTCTCCCTCTTGCTCTCGCTTTCTCTCTCGCTCTCTCTCTCTCTCGTTCTCTCTCTTTCTCGTTCTCTCTCTCTGCATGGCAACTAATGCTCAATGCGTCTCCTTGCCTGCTCGGTGGTGGTGGGTGTGGTGTTGGAGGGTAGGGGTGGGCGGAGCCTCTGTGGTAACCGCATGTATTACCATAGCAGCAGCCGCAGTAAGCTTATCAGCCAATGGTAAGAGCCGGTACTGTATGGTCAGTGCTGGCTTCTGTTTGTCTCTCGGACCAGAGGACCAATCACATAGCCCGTTTTTTGTCCCTCACTCCTCAGAGGAATCAGGACCTCGTTCTACATTTTAGGAACGTTTACAGACTGCAGTCCATCCTCAAATGCCCTCTGTAAAGTAATAGAATAGTTTACAATTTGTAAAGGACAGGAGCTAGGTATAGGAGCAGCGCTTAGGCTGAAATTATTGACAACTCTGTTTGCTGGCTCAAGATCAGCCCCTTCTTTGGCAGTCATCATATGTCGTTGCGCTCTGTATTTTCAGTGCACAATCGCAAACGGATAGCATAAACATAAGTCAGATTGGCCAACGTCCTAAATACAGTTTATTGCATTGACAGGACTTTTAGGACTACTTTGAAGACTTTGAGATTGTAACATCGGAGAAAGGCTTAACCTACAGAAGTTCCCAGAAGAAGCTCCTTGCTAGCTTGCCCTCCAATCCTCCCTCTCATCTCCTCCTGCCTCCCTTCCTCTGTATGGGTATTGGCTCCTGGTGTCTTCAGATATCTCTTTCTCTCTCTCACTCTCTCACTGGCCTACTTTGTTGCTGTACATCTCAATGTACTAAACTGTCTCAATCAATGCTCAATAATTTTATTATAGTAATAATATACAGCTTTATGGCAACATGTGATGTGCGTCTACACAATAATGATATGAGTCTTAACCAGGGGTTTGAACCGAAATTATTTTCCAATCGTTTTGTTCTGAACAGAACCATTATCTATTTAATTTAGTTGCACTGTTCCGACCAGCAAAATAAAGTTATGAACCGGTTCGAACGAAGAAGAAGTATGGTTAAATCGTCCCTTTCTGTTTGTTTTTAAGCTTAATTACTTCATCAATGGATAGAGCAGCTTGCTATGGAGCGGGAAAGCTATGTACATGCATTGGACAGACAAGTGTAGTGTAGGGTGCGACTTGCAACAGACATTTTGAGGATGAGGAGAGCGCTGGGCATGAAGCGCTGGGCATCTTGTTGTTATGACGCATTATCTGAATTAGGCCCACAGAATGATATCTACGGGGGAGCGGCTTCTATGAAGGAATTTTGAATGTCTTTGAACTTCAGAGAGTTGGCTTAATGTTGGACCAGAGCGAGCCCTTGATCATGACTCTCATTACGTTACACATAATACTGCCTAGAGTTTTCGAAAGCTAGACCAGAGCTAGCTAACAAGCTAGCTGGCTAACAAGCTTGTGTGTGCAGAGCGACTCCAAAATGAAAATGAAAACACGTCTTGTGAAACTTGATAACTATAGTATCCTTAACTAGCATAGAAAATGTTAATCCATTGTTCTCTAATTAAAAAGCTCTCCCTGATTTATGAATCACGCCTGTAACATCAGTAGCTACAGTAGACTATGCACGCTTCAGAGGGACGGGGAGTGGCAGGTAGCCTACACACGGGCGAAGATTTTCAGCTGGCAGGCAGGCAGACATTGAAATAGGTTTCTGAGTGACAGTGAGGTTTTTTTAGACTGGGAAATATGCCTGGAAAGTCAAATAAAGTTATTAACCGGTTCCCGTGCTTTTAAAAAAGCAGTTCTGTTCCGGACCAGTATACATCACTTTCATTCTTGGTTCTGGTTCTGTTCCTCAAAAAATGTCAGTATTTTCCGGTTTTCGTTTCTGTTCCCTGGACCGGTTCCAACCCACGAACACATAGCTGTCTGCCCTCACTGAACCTCTAGTCCTGAGTGTCGCACACTGTGGTTAGTCAGTTAGCCTACTGACGCCCGCCCTCATTGGTTGTGCCTTTCGATCCAGATCAATGGTGTAGACATGACAGAGGCCAGGCATGACCAGGCAGTAGCGCTGCTTACCGGCACCTCTCCCACCATCGCTCTCCTGGTGGAGCGTGACCAGGCCGAGCCGGGCACCGCAGGGGGCTCCCCGGGCCTGTCCCGCGCCCGCGCCCACTCCCCCCCACCTCCAGAGCCCTCTGACTCGCCCGACCAGGAAGAGGGCAATGACGACTCGAGCCTCTTGCCCCACGGGAACCACCTCAGCCAGCCGCTGGAGGACGAATACCCCATCGAGGTGAGACGAAGGGAGGGAAGGAAGTGGGTGGGAAAATGCTATAGTACTATGTGATGGGGATAGTGGTAAGTTACCATGATGGAGCATTCAAGCTTCAGATTTCCTTTAGTTTTAATGCCTTTACATTTGGCCTTAATCTCAAATGCTCTACAGCTCAAGAAAATATGGTGCACGGTACGAATACTTAGTCCTAACCTAGGTTTATTATGCTAGGATGGTGTAATGGGGCCCAGTGAAATGCAGCATTCACTGAGTGAATAATGCCAAGACCTAAGTCTGTTCCATTGGCTAAGAGCTTAGGCCTATGTCTAGTCTCATACCTGTCTACAAGTAGATATAGTAGATCCATGGATAGTTTGTGTTCCTTGTCTAATAGAAGAGTTAAAGATGTATTTGGTATTTGTCTGTTGGGACACTGATGTTTTCCTGAATTCCTCTCATGTCTCCTGATACTGTATTTGTAGAGCCCCTATCCTAGAACCATGTCCCTCAAATAAAACTTTGCAGACAACCCTGTTTACGTTAGTCGCTTCACTTTCTCTCCTGACAGGAAGTGGCGTTGGTGAAAGCGGGCGGCCCCCTGGGACTGAGCATCGTGGGAGGCAGTGATCACGCCAGTCACCCGTTCGGCATCAACGAGCCTGGCGTCTTCATCTCTAAGGTTTCTCTCTTGCTCTCTCTCTCTCTCAATTCAAAATGCTTTCTCTCTCTGTCGCGCTCTTTCTCTCTCTCTGTCGCGCTCTCTCCCTCTCATTTTCCCGGGTTTGTGTATCTCACCCTCCATGCCTGCCTGTGCTAGGTGATCCCCCATGGCTTGGCGTGTCAGAGTGGGCTGCGGGTGGGGGACAGGATACTGGAGGTGAACACCATCGACCTGCGCCACGCCACCCACCAGGAGGCTGTTAGAGCCCTGCTCTCCAACAAGCAGGAGATCCGCATGCTGGTGCGCAGGGACCCCTCACCGCCTGGGATGGAGGTGACGTCTCTTAAACCCACATGTACAGTAGACACACACACACAGCTTCTGTCCCTACACACACACACACACCAACCAGTCCCATCTCCTGATCTATGTGTCCCAATACAGGATATAGTTATCCAGAAGCAGCCTGGAGAAAAGCTGGGCATCAGCATCCGCGGCGGTGCCAAGGGCCACGCTGGCAACCCCTTCGACGCCACCGATGAGGGCATCTTCATATCCAAGGTACCTGGACCCACCTTGTCCTTCTAGCCCCAGACTCTGTCTCTGCCACTCCCACCTCACCCTTCAACGGGTTCTCCTTGGAATACGGTCAATGATTGACCTCCTTTGATATATTGACTCCTGTTAACCCCCCCATCCCTGCATCACCCCCTGTAGGTGAGCTCCAGCGGTGCGGCTGCCAGGGATGGCCGTCTGCTAGTGGGCATGCGGATCTTGGAGGTGAGCAACCACAGCCTGCTGGGCATGACCCACACGGAGGCTGTACGGGTGCTCCGCGCCGTGGGAGACACCCTGGTCATTCTGGTGTGTGACGGCTTCGACCCTGGCAACGCTGCCGCTATAGAGGTGAGGGGAAACTGATTAACATCCATTCCGAGTTGAAATTACCCTTAGATACATAGTCAGATCCAAAACGGATGCCATGTTAATTGTGCGTCATTGTTTCATCTCAGGCGTCGCCGGGCATCATTGCCAACCCGTTTGCAGCGGGCATCGTGCGTAAGAACAGCATGGAGAGCATCTCCTCTATAGACCGAGACCTGAGTCCTGAGGAGATGGACATCCTACAGAAGGTGAGAATAATATGGCGCAGAAAGCCAGTGTGAGGGTCTGCCCTCAGGCTACAATGGATGGTGGCCGGTGTGTGGGAGAACAACATTTCTGTAGAATTACGTTGGTACTCGCACTCAACCCAAGGAGGCCAAGATGCTCATTTCATTTCATCCATGCTCGAAAGAATAACAAAATCTGCTAGTGCAAAAGTGAGAAAAGGGACAAACAACAAAAAAGAAGCATACGTTTCAACTACACACTCACACACACACACACACATACTAAACACAGGGGAAAACATAGTGGATGACTTTTAATATGAAACATTTTGATGTAAAATCTATTTTCTAGGAGGTGGTGCGAGAGACGTCCCAGTGGGAGAGCGAAGAGATGGAGGAGGTGGTGAGTGAGACTATGTAGCCAAGTCCTACCTCGCATGCTTTTTCTGCTACTGTGGCAAATCAACAGAGCCCTTTTCTAATGTGTGTGGGTTCTATCCTCTCTCTCCCTTTCTATCTCTTTTCTTTTACCTTTTCTCTGCCCCCCCCCACCCCCCTCCCTTCCCTCATAATGTGTCTGGGTCATCCATACACCACTCCATCTCCACTCACCCCACCTCCACTGAATTCCTCCATCTTGTTTGTCTTTTTGCCCATTTCACTTTACATTTCACCTACACTCATTTTATCCCCTATTCTCCATTATTATTTGTGTGGCTGGGTGTCCTCCCTTCTTTCCTCCCCTCCTCCTCCCCCGTCTCTCTGTGAAGGAGCGCATGCGCTTGGAGCGTGAGGAGGATACTCGCCTGCTAGAAGAGGAGACCGAGGTGAGACTGATCCCTCCCAGCTCAACCAACCGCCTCCCTATCAGAGAAGCGGACATCTCCAGTCCAGAGGATTTTACTATAACATCTGAAATGTTCTGCAACCTGTTGTGCTTCAATTCATATTTATGTAATGATGAAGTGGCCTCCTAACAGAGTGAGACATGAGAGTAGTATGAGAGGGAAGTAGTTTTCTCCAGTATGTCTGACACTCGACCCTCTTCCTCTTTCCCTCAGAACCTGGGCACTGGGCCTCTGAAACTGGACTACCGGACACTGGCCGCACTGCCCACCACCGCTCTGCAGAAGGTCAACAGAGTAAGTTAGAAATAAAGGAATGATTTTACTTGAAAGGTAACACAACCCCCATTGATGATTATGGTGAAATGATGTGAGGTAACTCTTATACTAGACCTCTTATAAGACCTGTGAACCCTGACTAAGGCTGTGAAATGCCTGGAATTGTCTGCTGACTATCTTGGAAATTGTCCCTTTGGGCCCAGAATAGACCTCTCTGTGGAATCCGCCCTGTTTATCTCCCGGGAAACCCTCTGTGACCGGAGGCCAAGCAGGTGCCTCTTGAGGCCAGGGGGAGAATGTGACCCCCCCAATGTTCACAACCCTGACTCCTGCCTTCCTCACCAACGCCTTGGGCCTCCTCCTGTCTAGCCAAGGCCAGACCCAAAGAATAGATTGCCTCTACAATGGAATGGAACCATTCCGTTCACTTCTGTGATATGATGAGATGCCACATTCCAAAACAAGATCCATTTGTATCATCAATGGAGATGATGACTGTTGCACGCCATGTTAATGGATCGTCTACCTTGGCTTGAAGACGTCGCTTAAACAAGAAGAAATCTAGAGACGAATCGAAGGGTGAGTACACAAATAAAAACTAGAAGCTGCACAGGAGGACCCTTTCACATCATTAGCTGGAATGCTGGATGGAGGGAAATGGACAGATATAGAAGAGAAATGATGCCGCCAAAATGGTTGGTAGCTGTTACAGCTGCCCCCATCACCACCCGGCCTCTGCTCAGGGGGTTATTTTACACTCAGGATAGGAAGGGAGTGGGAGGGGTGCAGACGAGAGGGAGGGGAGAGTGTCCCAATGTGTGGGCTCTCAGTCAGTCAGTCAGTCAGTCAGTCAGTCAGCCAGTGCCCCTGGAAGAGTTTGGTTTGAGTAGAGCTACTGCACCCCTGGTCCCAACAGCCTACAGTGAGTATAGGGACAACTGGGCTGGGCTCTTCTGTGTCTTACTCTCTGTCATCTTATTTATGTATTCAAATACATGGAAACACTTTCTACCGTCATTGTGTCCATTCTGTATTGTAGCTACATGTGTGAACGGCAGCCATTTTTGCTAAAGATGTAAATGACTAAGGATTTATGAGCTGACACAAGGGGCTGACTTGGGCCGCTCTCATACCTGTCACCATTTTAGGGTCTTGCGTAGATAAATGTATAGGCGAGGCTACAAATTGTGTCAATATTGCCAGTTTTTTCCCTAGCTTAGTTTGTAGTAGGGATCTTTATTGTATTTTGAGGTGTTAGTGTTCTGTTAGCTATTTATTGAATCTTAATGCAACAGTGGTTAGTCTTATAAGCTCTAGTACTAAGCCATGGGGTTTTTCTGGGAGCGCTTAACCTATATATCACCTGCAGCTGTTCTTGCATTATGGCTATGCATTAGAGTTGGAAGGAGGACCACTGGGTTCCATGACCACTGTACCCTGGAAGATTATCAGTGGGTCTTGTCATGACTCCCTTAGATGTTTTCCTGTCGAAAGAGGGGTTGGATCTTAATCTTAATCCCTGTCTATAGGGTTTTTAAAAGTATTGTAATGTTTATTTGAGATATTCTGACAGCTGAAGTTTGGTAATGTTATGGTATGTATCATAGTATCTAAGGTATGTAGCTAGTCATATGATGAAACATGCTTCTTGGTATGAGAAGTGAGTGGTAAGCAGGGGTGTGTCGTGATGAACCACACTTGGCTCCTGCCTTTACCTAGGCCGGCTGGGTAAAGCTAGTCTCAACTTGTTGGTATGTTGATCGTCTTTCCCACACCTCCCCTCCTCCCTCAGGCACCCAGCCCTAGCCCAGCTGTCCTCTGCCAAAAGGGTACTGGCTCACATACCACCCCGCCAGGGTTACCGTTAGCCAGTAATTGACGGCTTTAAAAATAATAATTGAAAAGCCGAGAAATAAAATTGACTGGGAGAAAAAAACTATTCCATTTCAAAATAATGCTTTTTATTCATTGATGGAACTATCAGTCGATGGAAATACATTTGACAGTCATGCTTATCGATCTATAGGTTAATTAGCAACGTGTTTTGGAATTAAATTGGGCCATGTGTATTTTTGTTATTTATCGCACGCGCACATCATACAGAGCCTATTTTGAGGGGATATGACTTGTCAGACAGCATTATAGCTGCTGCTGGAGAGAAACGTGCTGATGCCCAGTCATTGCGCAACAATTGTAAATGCTATTGCGTGTTAAAAACAGAGCTACTATATACTTCTTCTCAACTGGTAATTGAAGCACACCTCCCATTCACCCTACAAGTTTATAGGCAACGATAGGCAGGCTATCAGCGTGTCCCCCACCACTTTACAATGTGGGCTGGAGGCAGTATGCATTTTGAAAACATATATACTTCATTGTTTAAAACCTGAACATTTTACTTTATATTATGAGGCATGTCTTGCCTTGCTTCAAAGTAGCTTAGGCAAAATCCGACCATAGAAATGTGGATGCAATTATTTTATAAAGACTTCCTCAAATCAAATCAAATCAAATCACATTTTATTGGTCACATGCGCCGAATACAACAGGTGCAGACATTGCAGTGAAATGCTTACTTACAGCCCTTAACCAACAGTGCATTTATTTTAAACAAAAAAAGTAAGAATAAAACAACAACAAAAAAAGTGTTGAGAAAAAAAGAGCAGAAGTAAAATAAAGTGACAGTAGGGAGGCTATATATACAGTAAAATAAAGTGACAGTAGGGAGGCTATATATACAGGGGGTACCGTTGCAGAGTCAATGTGCGGGGCACCGGCTAGTTGAGGTAGTTGAGGTAATATGTACATGTGGGTAGAGTTAAAGTGACTATGCATAAATACTTAACAGAGTAGCAGCAGCGTAAAAAGGATGGGGTGGGGGGGCAGTGCAAATAGTCCGGGTAGCCATGATTAGCTGTTCAGGAGTCTTATGGCTTGGGGGTAGAAGCTGTTGAGAAGTCTTTTGGACCTAGACTTGGCACTCCGGTACCGCTTGCCGTGCGGTAGCAGAGAGAACAGTCTATGACTAGGGTGGCTGGAGTTTGACAATTTTGAGGGCCTTCCTCTGACACCGCCTGGTATAGAGGTCCTGGATGGCAGGGAGCTTTGCCCCAGTGATGTACTGGGCCGTACGCACTACCCTCTGTAGTGCCTTGCGGTCAGAGGCCAAGCAGTTGCCATACCAGGCGGTGATGCATCCAGTCAGGATGCTCTCGATGGTGCAGCTGTAGAATTTTTTGAGGATCTGAGGACCCATGCCAAATCTTTTTAGTCTCCTGAGGGGGAATAGGCTTTGTAGTGCCCTCTTCACGACTGTCTTGGTGTGTTTGGACCATGATAGTTCGTTGGTGATGTGGACACCAAGGAACTTGAGGCTCTCAACCTGTTCCACTACAGCCCCGTCGATGAGAATGGGGGCGTGCTCAGTCCTCTTTGAAACCAGCATTTCCCTCCTGTACTATTGGTTTTCATATCAACTTTCTTTTGTTGTCCAGAAGCCAAAGGCACAATCCTAGTCATATTAGCAAGCCATCCTCGTTGTTGCATCTTTAGATTCCCCTGCTTTCTAAGTTTCTAACAGAGATTTTCATCTCTGTCACATACAGTGGGGGAAAAAAGTATTTAGTCAGCCACCAATTGTGCAAGTTCTCCCACTTAAAAATATGAGAGAGGCCTGTAATTTTCATCATAGGTACACGTCAACTATGACAGACAAATTGAGAATTTTTTTCTCCAGAAAATCACATTGTAGGATTTTTAATGAATTTATTTGCAAATTATGGTGGAAAATAAGTATTTGGTCACCTACAAACAAGCAAGATTTCTGGCTCTCACAGACCTGTAACTTCTTCTTTAAGAGGCTCCTCTGTCCTCCACTCGTTACCTGTATTAATGGCACCTGTTTGAACTTGTTATCAGTATAAAAGACACCTGTCCACAACCTCAAACAGTCACACTCCAAACTCCACTATGGCCAAGACCAAAGAGCTGTCAAAGGACACCAGAAACAAAATTGTACACCTGCACCAGGCTGGGAAGACTGAATCTGCAATAGGTAAGCAGTTTGGTTTGAAGAAATCAACTGTGGGAGCAATTATTAGGAAATGGAAGACATACAAGACCACTGATAATCTCCCTCGATCAGGGGCTCCACGCAAGATCTCACCCCGTGGGGTCAAAATGATCACAAGAACGGTGAGCAAAAATCCCAGAACCACACGGGGGGACCTAGTGAATGACCTGCAGAGAGCTGGGACCAAAGTAACAAAGCCTACCATCAGTAACACACTACGCCGCCAGGGACTCAAATCCTGCAGTGCCAGACGTGTCCCCCTGCTTAAGCCAGTACATGTCCAGGCCCGTCTGAAGTTTGCTAGAGTGCATTTGGATGATCCAGAAGAGGATTGGGAGAATGTCATATGGTCAGATGAAACCAAAATATAACTTTTAAATAAAAACTCAACTTTTTGGTAAAAACTCAACTCGTCGTGTTTGGAGGACAAAGAATGCTGAGTTGTATCCAAAGAACACCATACCTACTGTGAAGCATGGGGGTGGAAACATCATGCTTTGGGGCTGTTTTTCTGCAAAGGGACCAGGACGACTGATCCGTGTAAAGGAAAGAATGAATGGGGCCATGTATCGTGAGATTTTGAGTGAAAACCTCCTTCCATCAGCAAGGGCATTGAAGATTAAACGTGGCTGGGTCTTTCAGCATGACAATGATCCCAAACACACCGCCCGGGCAACGAAGGAGTGGCTTCGTCAGAAGCTTTTCAAGGTCCTGGAGTGGCCTAGCCAGTCTCCAGATCTCAACCCCATAGAAAATCTTTGGAGGGAGTTGAAAGTCTGTGTTGCCCAGCGACAGCCCCAAAACATCACTGCTCTAGAGGAGATCTGCATGGAAGAATGGACCAAAATACCAGCAACCGTGTGTGAAGACCTTGTGAAGACTTACAGAAAACGTTTTACCTGTGTCATTGCCAACAAAGGGTATATAACAAAGTATTGAGAAACTTTTGTTATTGACCAAATACTTATTTTCCACCATAATTTGCAAATAAATTCATTAAAAATCCTACAATGTGATTTTCTGGATTTTTTTCCTCATTTTGTCTGTCATAGTTGACCTGTACCTATGATGAAAATTACAGGCCTCTCTCATCTTTTTAAGTGGGAGAACTTGCACAATTGGTGGCTGACTAAATACTTTTTTTCCCCACTGTATGAAAACCGCTCGCATCAGGTGCACTGTTTTAGAATGGTGTTTTCCCGCTAATTGCTTTTTGGCAAGTGTTTGTTTGAAAATGAAGTTTTATTGGCTGCTTCATTACAGGAGTTGCATGTTCTGTTAAGATGAATGACCATCATCTAAATGTGATTTCTGTCATTCTGAGCACCTAGGGTGGACGCCCTAATGGGTTATACACCCAATGCATATGGGTCTGGTAGATTTCTCAAATGGCCGGTAAATTAAAATCTTCCCGGTCATGTTGTCAGGCGATACATTTTCCTAATGGAAACCCTGCGTCCCCACTGACCTCTGTATATTATAGGCCGCATTTACCCCTTTTCTCCCCAATTTCGTGATATCCAATTGTCCCATCGCTCCAACTCCCGTAATGACTCGGGAGAGGCGAAGGTCGAGAGCCATGCGTCCTCCGAAACACGACCCTGCCAAGCCGCACTGCTTCTTGACACACTGTTCGCTTAACCCGGAAGCCAGCCGCACCAATGTGTCGGAGGAAACGCTGTACAACTGGCGACCGTGTCAGTGTGCATGCGCCCGGCCCGCCACAGGAGTCGCTAGAGCGCGATGGGACAAGGGGACATCCCGGCCGGCCAAACCCTCCCCTAACCTGGACGACGCTGGGCCAATTGTGCGCCTCCTCATGGGTCTCCCGGTCACGGCCAGCTGCGACACAGCCCAGGATTGAACCCAGATCTGTAGTGATGCCTCAAGCACTGTGATGCAGTGCCTTAGAAAGCTGCGCCACTCGGGAAGCGACTGCATGTATTCTTAGTGACACTATTTGGATTGTCATGACATGTCAAGGCCATGTCTTGGAATGCACGGGCAGTGTAGAACAATGTAGTTCTGAAGACACTAACCCTCATCCCACTTTAAGCCCTGGCATTTTTGGCACATTTGAGTTGAAATCCATCCTGGTCCCAGTGGAACGCTCTCTGTGACTCCATCTTCTGCTGTGTCACTTGGTTGAAGAATATTTGTTTTACTGCATCATGAAGTTAGTTTCTGATCTGGCCAGCCAGAGTGTGAAGTGGGTCTGTGTCTATTTTAGCTCTTCTCCACACAGCTCCCTAGTTCTCTCTCATGTATTTATCTGTCTCCATCTTCTTGTCCTCCAGTATGTCCCTCATTTCTTAACGTGTAGCGATCTGTCTCCATCTCTTTATGTTTTTTTGTTCCTCAGTTCAGATTTGAGATTTCCTATGCCTTTCTCTCTCTCTCATCATTTCAGTCCCCTTTATCTTTCTCTTTTTCTCTCTCGCTCCTTCTCAGTTATCTCCTTCTGTCAGTGCAACTGTCCCCACGGAGGCCCCCATGCAGGCCCAATGTTCTTTCCCCTTAGAGCCCCTGGGTTTTGGCCTGGGGCAGCCCCCCACCTCCCTCTTTCATGTGGACCCCCATGCTCTGCCTCAGTCCTGCCCCACTATGAACACAGAGGCAGAGCCCCTCTACATGTCCCAGCACTCTCCCAGTCCCTCCATAACCTCCTCCAATCAAGAAGCAGCTAGACAAGAAGCCCTGCCTACCGGTGAAGATGAGGAGGAGGTGGTTCTGGTGGACTCCCAGCCAATCAACTTCACTGAGAACCCCTTCCTGGTGGCCAATCGCAGGAGCAAGGGCCTCCCCCCCTCGGAGCGCATCCTATCAGGGCCTCACGTGGGCTACGGGAGCGCGGGCAAGCTGCAGCCCTGGTTATTCAGCAAGGCAAGCGGCCGGCCTGCCTGCGTGTGTGGGTTTGAGCCAGCATGGTGTGTGGCACTGTGGCCTGGTGTAGGAGTAGCAGTTCCTTTTTGTCTCTGCGCCAATTTAAAATGTTTTATTATTTATTTAGAAAATGTTTCAGCCAAGAGTTTATATGATAGAATTTATATTATGTGTTTGATTTTTTCATTGTAACAACCATTAGGGTTATAACCTGATCTGCCTTATTTTCATTGAGTTCCTCCCTGTAGCACAGGATACACACTTGTGCGCTTGTATGACATAATCATTGCCAATCACAAACACTGCCAGCCAGGATGGCTTGAATGACCAAGATGTGTGAAGTCACCTGTTTTGACGGATGTCTCCTTCACTAACCCTTTCAAATATATAACCATGAGCATGTGACTGCTGGAATTGAGATGGAGAAATGTCTTGCTATGAATGAGTCCTGGGTAAATCCATTTGAATTCAATCACTTTTTGACAGCATCCCTTTTGATTTAAACAAAACTTTCTATGGAAAAAGTGGTCAGAACGTGACTTTTTTGACATGAATGCCAAACATTCAGAAAATAAAGGTGCTCTAAGTTAACCCATTTTGCATACCCCACCATACCATGAGAAATCCATGTCTTCATCACTGGAAAAGATCAACGGTTGAGTTTGTTATAATTTCAAAGCTTACAAACAGTGTTGTCAAACTATTTGATTATTTCTTGAAAAATGTTACCTTTTAACGTCAATTATCTACAAACGTGTAAACTCTGATTTATTTTTTGTATTCCCATATGTTGTAGTTTAGACCCTATTTTACATAATCTAAGGTTTTTGTGTTGTGCCCGCCATAGGTTGAGACCATGTTCTTGAATACATGGTGGATGTCGTTTCAATCATAGAAATGGAATGAATAGATTGGACCTATCCCTTCAGACAACTGCAATTTAGCTGGTACACCATTGAAATGTTTAATGCACTTCTAATTACTACCGCAAAGATGACTGCAGGTCCACCCACTCTCGAATGTCAACTTAAATGGTCATGTCTTTTCTATTTCAATGATTTCAACAGATATTCCCATTCAAGTCAACATTCTCTGACATGTGGACCTCCAACCATCTTTTTGGTACCATTTGACAGTTGAAATGTCAAATGTAGTCCCATTTATCAACCAAAACATGACACCCACCCTGTATTCAAGAGCATGTGTCTCAACCGATGGCGGGCACAACACCAAAACCTTAGATTATGTAAAATAATGTGAATATGAAAAAAAAAGTTTACACGTTTAGATAAGTGACTTAAAATATTAAAGGAAAACATTTTTTTCAAGAAATGATGAAATAGTTGAACAACTCTGTAAGCTTTTAAATGATATCAATTGCAGTAGTTTATCTTTTCCAGTGATGAAGACATGTCTCATGGTATGGTTGGGTATGCAAAATGGGTCAACTTTGAGCACCTTTATCTCTTGAATGTTTTGGCATGCAGGTCCAAAAACATTCTGAGCACTTCTACAATGAGCAAATATGTATGGAAGGTTTCGTTCAAATCAAAAGGGATACTGTCAAAAAGTGATTGAATTCAAATGGATTTACCCCTTCTGGAGTGCACAGCGGAGCAGGGGCTCTGCAGTGTAACATTCCCGCTAGGAGTCCTGGACTGGTAGGAATGTCCACTCAACAGCTGTGAGGAGGAATTCAAGCCTCAACCTTAAACATTTCAAATATGAGTTTGAAAGGAACACGAACCATGGCACAGTAGATGCACATGCTAAAATCTACATTTTGTTACATTAGACTTATTCTAAAATGGATTCAATAAATAAAAATCCTCAGCAATCTACACACAATACCCCATAATGACAAAGCGAGAACATGCTTTTAGAATTTTTTGCAAATGTATTAAAAATAAAAATACCCAAGAACACAGTGACCTCCATCATTCTTAAATGGAAGAAGTTTGGAACCACCAAGGATCTTCCTAGAGCTGGCCGGCCGGCCAAACTGAACAATCGGGGGAGAAGGGCCTTGGTCAGGGAGGTGACCAAGAACCCGATGGTCACTCTGACAGAGCTCTAGAGTTCCTCTGTGGAGATGGGAGAACCTCCCAGAAGGACAACCATCTCTGCGGCACTCCACAAATCAGGCCTTTATGGTAGAGTGGCCAGACGAAGCCACTCCTCAGTAAAAGGCACATGACAGCCCGCAAGATTTTCTGGTCTGATGAAACCAAGATTCAACTCTTTGACCTGAATGCCAAGCTTC